>NC_056733.1:560157193-560457193 GCF_019279795.1 Protopterus annectens
TAATGCTGTGTTACTCAAAGACTATATTCTACTACTAATCATATAATAAGTAAACAAGTTACTGCAATAAATTATTTAGGAATATTTCTAAGTGACAATATGGAATCAACATTAGACTTAAACTACAATAATATAATAAATAATATAAAAATACTAACAATAAAGTGAAATAAAATGTATTTGAAATTTGAAGACAGGCTGCAAATTATAAAAATGATACTTCTTCCAAAAATAAATTATATTGTGCAATCCATTCCTATACTACCAAACAGAAAACAATTAAAAGAAATAAATAAAATCCTACAAATTTCCTTTGGTATCCAAAAAGAAATAGGATAGCTTATTCACATCACGTCAGACCTTAGGAAATAGGTGGGATTAATTATCATTAGTTGGTTTGATAATTGTTCTTCAATTTGGAAAACTTTGCATTCTATTATTTTCCTAAATGAAAAAATAACTAAAAATCGTATGTTAAACAAACAAAATAATATATCGTGGCATGGTATAATGATAAATATTCAATATAATATTCTAAAACCAACAAATTTAAACTATATAAATAAAATATATAATTTATTCAGAAGATTTATATATTCTAATACAGACATTAAGATATGGTTAGATTTATTAATACCCTTTAGTTCTACTAAAAACTTCTTTAATAAAATTCATAAAAATACTTTAACAAATTGGGAGATGATAAAAGTACAGTTGTGTACACTTACCATAAATGTAGATGTTAGAGTGCCTTCACTGTTGCAGTCATCACTGTAGGGTTCTTCCTGCCAGCAGGCAGCCCTCGGTCGGCCAGAATCCCAAAGTCTGGGTCCGGCGTCGGCTGTGCAGTCACCCTCCCTGATGTCAGAGCGCCAGGGGTACAAAGCTCCCAGCCAACGCCATGTTCTCCAGTTTTTCTTGCCCCAGATGTCAGGTGCCCAAAAGTAAAGGCTAAAAGTAAAACAAAAAAGTAACATACAACAAACCCCATACCCTGTAGCAAATACACCTCAGAAGAAGGGTGAAGCAGGGAACCACACCAATCAAAGTATAAGAGGGGACAGGAGGGTGGGTAACCCAGACTGCAACAGTGAAGACACTCGAACATCTACATTTATGGTAAATGTACACAACTGTACTATGTTCATCGTGTTTCACTGTTGCAGTCATCACTGTAGGGTTGAATCCCAAAGCTGAGATAAAGGGTGGTGGTTATTGAGTAGAAGGGGCGGCTAGAAGGCCTTGCAAGACTGCAGAAGCAAAGCCTGTCCTGGACTTAGAATAAAGGGGGAGATTATAGTGCTTAGAGAAAGTATGCACTGAACTCCAAGTTGCAGCTTCCAAAATATCTTTGGTAGTTACTCCACTGAGAAAAGTAGCTGAAGTAGCAGCAGCTCTGGTTGAGTGAGTCCTAATTTTTCCTGGGATTTGCTTTCCATGATGAGAGTAACAAAATCTGATTCCATGAGCAATCCATTTAGAAATGGTCTGTTTTGAAATAGATTTGCCTTGGGAATTTGCTGCATAAGAAACAAACAGTTCTGTTTTCCTGATATCCTTGGTTCTATCCAGGTAAAAGCAAAGCTGCCTGTGAACATCCAAAGAATGCAAGATCCTCTCCCCCTTATTTTGTGGATTAGGGAAAAAAGTTGGCAGGTGAATGGTTTGGTTTAAAGCCACTTTAGAAACCACTTTAGGCATGAAAGTAGGGTTAGTCCTCAAAGAAACCCTGTCTTGATGAAAAATAATGTAAGGTTCCACAGCCATGAGCGCTTGTAACCTCGAGACTCTCCTGGCTGAAGTTAAAGCCAGTAGGATAACGGTCTTCCATGATAAATACTTTATATCAGATATGGCAGCAGGCTCAAAAGGAGGCAGAGTTAGTTTTTCCAGAACATAATTGAGGTCTCAGGCAGGAATGGATGGTGTCCTAGGGGGCCTTAAATTCTTTGCTCCTCTGAGATAGTGTTTCAGAAGTGGATGTGAAAAAATTGGAGGATCTGCATTATAATGTGCAGAGATAGCTGAGGCATGTATTTTTATGGAGGAAAAAGATAAACCCTTATGTAACATATCTGTTAGGTAATGTAAAATCAATGGAATATTTGGAATGAGAGGATCCGATTCCTGAGCATGCATCCAGGTGCAAAATCTCTTCCATTTACCTTCATAAGATTTCCTAGTGCTAGGCTTTCTGGCTTCTAAGATAACATCCATGAACTGTTTGGAAAGGGTAGGATTAATCATAGACCCTGAATACGCCAGGCTGTCAGACAGAGTTTTGATATGAGAGTGCAGGACCTGGCCCTCATGTTGAGACAAAAGATTTGGAATCTGAGGTACAATCCAAGGAGGCTCCTGGGATAGATTTATCAGTGTTGAGTACCAAAATTGTCGAGACCAATTCGGGGTTAGTAAAATCATCTTTGGTTTGTCCTGTTTTATCTTTAATAACACCCGTGGTAGAAGAGGTAGTGGTGGAAAGGCATACCCCGAGAGGTTCCTCCAACTGAATGAGAGAGCATCCACTTTCCATGCTAGCTTGTGATATGTCCTTGTGCAAAAAGTCTGTAACTGGTAATTGTGGGGAGATGCAAATAGATTTATGTCCGGGCAGCCCAAGGCTTCTGTAATCATCTTGAATATTTGGGTGTCTAGCATCCACTCATGTGGGTCTGATAGGTTCCTGCTCATGCTGTCTGCCAGAGTATTTTGTTTCCCTGGCAGGAATTGAGCTTGTAGGTCCACTTTGCAAGCTAATGCTGTGTTCCATAGAGTCATGGCTAGTCTGCAAAGGGGGTAGAAGTGTGAACCCCCTTGCTTGTTTATGTACCACATAACTGTGGTGTTGTCTGTCCATATCAGTAGCTGCCCTGGCTGTAAAAGATCCCTGAAAGCCAAGAGGGCATTCTGCACAGCTAACATCTCTTTTAAATTGATATGTAGATGCTTCTGATCCTCTGTCCAAAAACCTTGCAGGCCTTTCCCCTGCAAGTGGGCTCCCCATGTGTAATCCGAGGTGTCCGTGGTTATCACTTGGTAGGCTGGAGGTAGACTGAAGGCTTTCCCTTTGTTTTGAAGACATGCCATGGCCCACCAATGGAATTCCTTTAGCAGGCAAGGCAAGACAGCAATCTCTGTTTCTAGACTGTGACAATGCTGGGACCATACGCTTTTTAGGTACCATTGTATCTTCCTCATATGCAGTCTTGCATATGGTATGAGTAGGATGCAGGAGGCCATGTAATCCAAAGCCTGCAGGAATTTCCTTGCAGTTAGCTGAGACATTAGCGCCAGGCTTTTGAAAGTTGAAGCCAGCTGTAGTTGTTTTTCTGATGTCAGGAATGCCATCTGGGTTGTTGTGTTTAAAAGAGCACCCAGGAAAGTTATCTGTTGAGTAGGTGTCAAATTTGACTTTTTTACGTTCACAGTGAATCCCAGGTACTTGAGTAGATTCTGAACAAATTCCAGGTGCTGGAGTAAAATATCCTTGCTGTCTGCTTGAATAAGGCAGTTGTCCAGATAAGGGTACATTTGAATTCCCTTGAGTCTGCAGTAAGCTACTACTGCTGCCAGGCACTTGGTAAAGACCCTGGGTGCAGTAGACAAGCCAAAGGGCAGCGCAGAGAATTAGTAATGTTACGAGCCTGCCTTGAACCTGAGGTATCTTCTGCACTCCTGTCTGATAGGAATGTGTAGGTAAGACTCCTTTAAATCCAATGTCACCATCCATGCATTTTTGCTCAACATTGGCAGGAGCTGCTGCAGAGTAAGCATCTTGAACTTTGGTATCTCCAGGAAAGTATTTAAGACTGACAGATCCAGGATGGGTCTCCAAGTATTTTGCTTTCTGGGAACTAGAAAGAGTCTGGAATAAAAGCCTTGTCCCATCTCTGATTTCAGAACCAGTTCTATGGCCTTTATAGCCATGAGGGACCTCACCTGTTTTAATGCCTCTGCCCATTGATTTTTTGGTAGGTCTGGCCATCTGTTTGGTCTTGGTAAGGTGTGAAAGTGGAATTTGTAACCTCTTAAAACTACATCCAGAACCCACTTGTCTTGGGTTATGTAAGTCCAATTTCGGTGAAAAAGAGAAAGTTTTCCTCCCAGAGGAGCATCCAGGAGAGAGGTTCCTGGAGCCATGCAGGGGTAGTCATTGAGCCTGTTTCCTATAAGATTGAGACCCATCTTCTCCATCCCTGGGGGTGGAAGTACTCCACTGTCTAGGTCTATAAGAGGTCTGTGCTTGGGCCCTCCCTCTGGGGCGCCTATATCTACCCCTCTGAGGCCTGTCCGAGCTGGGAAAGGACCAATTTTTAGCTGGCCAATTTCTGCTAAATCTAGGAGGCTGAACTTGTAAGAAATCCTTAACCGTTTGCATGAATTTTGCCTTATCCTCCATTTTCTTTATCACCTCTTCAGCCTTAGACCCAAACAAAACATTATGCTGAACAGGAGCATCCAGTAACTTTGCTTTCACTTGATCAGGCAAATTTTGTTCCTTTAACCATGCATGCCTTCTAATGACCGTGCCAGTGGCAGCCGCCCTGCAAGAGGCCTCCAAAGCATCAAAACCACAGTGTAAGGTATGTTTCCCCACCTGCTCAGTAGCATGCATCAAATCAAATCATGTAATTCCTTATTATCTGCACATGCAGTAATGGTACCCAGCTTTTGTTTCATAACAGACAGAAGAAATTGCTGATATTTTAACATATGAAATTGACAATTTAAAGCCCTAATAGATAAGGTAGCAGAAGTGTACACTTTTTTGCCCCATCTCTCCAAAGCTCTAGAATCCTTATCTGACGGAATAGGGTTCTTAGCAGTGACGGCCTTAACACCCTTAGGGCCCTGAGAAATGGTTTCTGGATCAGCAGTAGGATTTTTATAAAGAAACTGATGGGAGTCAGGTACTCTGTAATATCTATCGGGCTTAGCAGGAGCCGGAGGAAAGGAGTCAGGAGTTAAATTATACTCAGAAAAGGCATCATCCACAATATCCAAAATAGGGGGAATAGCCAGGGGTCTGTGTTGGGGAAGAAGAAGGAAATTCCTAAGCCTTCTCTTAGATTCAGAGTACTCCTATCCTTCCCAGTGAAAATGTTCCCTCATGTCATGTAAAGTTTCCCCAAAAGAATAATCCTCAAGAGGAGAAGCTGAAGGAATGAATTCCTCAGCATCAGAATCCTCATAAGGAGGGAAAGTATAATCCTGTTCAGAGGAAGACATTGAAGAGATAGATGCCTGATCAGAGGATTCATAATCCAATTCTTGTCTTGGCCTTTTGTCTGGAGGGGGATGTGAACCCCTAATCATAGTTAGCAAGTCCTCCGCCATTTTAAGCATTTGCTTTTGAGATTTAGGTCCCGGATCAGAAGAGGCCTGGGCTTGAGTCTTTGTTTTAGAAGGAGTCTTTGCCTTTGTCTTTGCCTTTATCTGAAGCTGCGTAGGCCTGAAAACCCCCTCGGAAGCCGGTACCTGCACAGCGGCTCCAAACCCATCCGAGGGAGCATTATCCGAAGGTCCTGCACATGGAGTATTCGAAGGCCTAGCTGGCTCCTCGTGGGAGTCCGTTTTGGCAAGCAGTTCTGTAATGGCTGACGACAGGGGCTGCGAAAGCGCCTCACTGACGACGGCCAATCCGGCAACTGGCTCTGATTGTAGACTGTTGTCTGATTTGGACCTCGGAGGCCTATCCTTATCCTTGCGCCTTTGATGAACTCTGGTAGTCGGAAGCGTGTCCGACGACATGTTATAATTAAATCGCCTCCCAAAGTAATGAAAAGCAAAATCGTATCTCCGTTTAATAGTACTTTGATTAAATCTAGCACAAAACCGACAACTAGCTACATCGCGGTCAGGGCCTAGACAAGGAATACAGTAAGAGTGAAAATCCTTATGAGGTATTTGCTTCCCACATGAAATACAATTATTAACTTTTTCTGACATCGGTCTGGAGCAAGGAAAAAGTTTCCCCAATGGGGTACTTAGCTTTGAAAAGAAGAAAGTCTTCGGAATGAAGCACCAAAAATAGCAGGAGTCAGCTGACCAGCACTTGTGAACTGCTTCCACCGCGCGGCAAGAAAGACTGGAGAACATGGCGTCGGCTGGGAGCTTTGTACCCCTGGCACTCTGACGTCAGGGAGGGTGACTGCACAGCCGACGCCGGACCAAGACTTTGGGATTCTGGCCGACCGAGGGCTGCCTGCTGGCAGGAAGAACCCTACAGTGATCACTGCAATAGTGAAACACGATGAACATCTTTATCTGTTGGCATCATTGTATAAAGAATCAAAAAGTTTTAGATATTCAACAAATCCAAACTACATTTAATATATCAAATGCAGATTGGTTGATACTCCAAAGAATTTTAACTTATGCTCAAGATTTAAATAGAATAATTATTAATTCTTCATATAAGACTAGTCCTAAATTTATAAGTCTTATGTTTGAAGTCATATATAACAACTTTAACTGGACAAATCTGACTTCAAAAATATACAAAACATTGCTGATATATAACTCCAACCCTAATTTAAAATTTTGAAACTACATAACTAAGGGACATGAAACTAATCTATCAAGTGAAAGTAAAGTTAACCTTTTGTATGCTATTAATTCAACATTTAATTTACAAGTATGGAAAACATATACTTGAAAATTTATACACAGAGTATTTATTACACCAGACATATTAACTAAACTTATAACATCTGAAAGTACTACTTGTTGGAGATGCTTACTAATGTGTAAAGCAGATTGGATTCATGTTTTTTATGACTGCATTAATATTAAAAAATGTTGGGAAGAAATTACAAAATTTCTTCAAGCTATTTTCACAGACACCTTTATTTTAACCAAATCCCTAATTTTCTTAAATGTCAATGATAATACAGAAATGACTAAAAAAGACTTCTTTCTACTATGGTCCATACTAGCAGTGGCGAGAAAATGTAAAACAAGAAAATGGAAGTAAACACAAGAACCAACTTTGGAAGACTTTCTGAAATTGTTGGAAGAAACTGTACTACTTGAAATCAAAGTCAAAGAACTGAGAATTGCTCTTAAAAATGGACCAATAATCCTTGGGGGAAAATTCTAGCACTTATTGAGACATTAAATCTGGTCTCAGATTAATCCTTCATGTGTAACTTATTCAAATTAATTGATTGTACAATATACCTTTCTTTATCTGTTTCAGTCTTTATATTGTTAATTGTTCAAGCCAATTGTACATAGTACATATAGAATGTTATAATATATGTCTATATAGAAGTCTGTAATATTATTATTATATATGGAAAATAAAAAATTTTTGAAAATAAATACTATATTCTACTGTATATTGTACGTTTTTTTGGAGCTTTTCTCCCCGGGCCTCCACTGAAAATGGGCTCCTAGCCCAGTCAGAATTTCCCGGTTAATAAATGTAATAAATAAATAAATTGTTAACAAAACAGAAGTGCTTAGTACACTACAGTTGTATTGTATTACCACAATTGCAGATGCCAAAGTATTGCCACTTACAGTGATGATTGCTGCAGGATGAGTCTGTTATCCCAGCTTACTTCTGAGAGATGAAGCCTTCCTGCATGCCAGGATAGCATCACCTTACCTCAGACAGCTGAACATACTTCATATGTCAGTGGCACATGCCCACACCATCTTTACTTCATGATTGTTCCCAGCCAGAGTCATTAATACATGCATCAGGGCCTGCTGGGTTGAAATAAGCAGAATAAGAACATCAAATATTGACATATATTGCAATTAATGTTTTTTTTTCTGCATTACAACAACCATTTATGGCCCAAGCTACCAGACTCTATTTTTCCAGTCTCATGATGGCATGGCACTCCTAAAGGTAAATGAAGCAGCATGTTCAGATCTGGGTCATCTAAGAAAGGTTCTGTTATCAAATCTGTCTCTCACCCCCTGTAACAAAATCAGCCTCTCCTGCCATGGAATAAACAGATATTTCTCCACAACACTATATCGAAGCTCAGCACATGCATGTCAACAACTCAGTGGAAATCACTTCAGTAAATATCTCACCTATACCCAAATGCACAACACAAAAAAACAAATGGCAGGAGACACAATCCATCCTCTAAAAACAGTGCAGACAATTCAGAAATCTCTGCATGTATTGTTAGCTTAATATTGTTAAGAGAATTCAGACAAAACACACCTCTTTTTCTTACTCTAAATACCAGAGAAAGACATGAAAACAATGTATATGCAGAGCTAAATTTGGTGAAACAGTTTTGAACATCTAGTCATCAGATAACTTAATGGTTTCCAGTTATGATATGCCATCATTAAGGCTATGAACAACACATCTGGAGGAAGAGATGACAGATTAGGTGAAGACTTTAATGTATGGAAAAAAGAAATTGTCCTAAAGCTTAAAAATCATTATTTGAACCTGGAACAGTGAAGAGATTATAGAAAACAATAGAAATGATATAACTGTTTCCATTTTCATGAAGACAAAGATATAGCACAGTTTAGTATTAGGAAAACATTACCTTATTCTCCACTGCAGTGAAAATCCTTGACCAAATTCATCTCAAGCACTCCCTTTCATTCACAAGTACATTTCATCTGAACCTCTCTGTGAATTATGGCTTTCTTGTGGGAAAATATGGTATTTACTAGCAGGTAGATTATGTTAGATTAGATAAGCAGGTTGGGGGTTGACATAATAGTTAAGGTATTTACCTTACAGACATAAAGTACAGGGTGTGATTCCCACCTTTGGAAGGGAATTTGGCCAGGTTTAAAATAGCCCTATAAGACAGCTAGCATACTACTTACCTATGAACAAAAATAAGGGCTTGGAATTGTATCAGGGCCTATACATAACTCTGACAAACCTGAGTAGGCTTTTACTCAATACATCATAGTGTCTTTTAAGTAACAAGGGAAAGATTTAAATGATTCAAGACATTCATCTCTGAATTAAGGATTACACATACCTAGATAACTACCTATATTGCATAGTTTGGTTTAACTATATACTGCTTCACCATGCAAACTGTGGTTAAACCAGAGTGTTTCCTTACTCCAGTTATGATCTCTGCCTTCTAACTACTCATGCTTTCGTCCACCAAACAAAAGCCTTCCACTAGCACGTACGAATAATACAGACAGGGTAGAAGGCTCAGTAAGGATGCACTAGCACGTACGAATAATACAGACAGCGTAGAAGGCTCGGTAAGGATGCACTAGCACGTACCAATAATACAGACAGGGTAGAAGGCTCAGTAAGGATGCACTAGCACGTACAAATAATACAAACAGGGTAGAAGGCTCAGTAAGGATGCACTAGCACGCACAAATAATACAGACAGGGTAGAAGGTTCAGTAAGGATGCACTAGCACGTACGAATAATACAGACAGGGTAGAAGGCTCAGTAAGGATGCACTAGCACGTACGAATAATACAGACAGCGTAGAAGGCTCGGTAAGGATGCACTAGCACGTACGAATAATACAGACAGCGTAGAAGGCTCGGTAAGGATGCACTAGCACGTACCAATAATACAGACAGGGTAGAAGGCTCAGTAAGGATGCACTAGCACGTACAAATAATACAAACAGGGTAGAAGGCTCAGTAAGGATGCACTAGCACGCACAAATAATACAGACAGGGTAGAAGGTTCAGTAAGGATGCACTAGCATGTACAAATACAGACAGGGTAGAAGGCTCAGTAAGGATGCACTAGCACGTACGAATAATACAGACAGGGTAGAAGGCTCAGTAAGGATGCACTAGCACGTACAAATAATACAGACAGGGTAGAAGGCTCAGTAAGGATGCACTAGCACGTACAAATAATACAGACAGGGTAGAAGGCTCAGTAAGGATGCACTAGCACGTACGAATAATACAGACAGGGTAGAAGGCTCAGTAAGGATGCACTAGCACGTACGAGTAATACAGACAGGGTAGAAGGCTCAGTAAGGACGCACTAGCACGTACGAATAATACAGACAGGGTAGAAGGCTCAGTAAGGATGCACTAGCACGTACAAATAATACAGACAGGGTAGAAGACAGTAAGGATGCACTAGCACGTACAAATAATACAGACAGGGTAGAAGTCTCAGTAAGGATGCACTAGCATGTACAAATAATACAGACAGGGTAGAAGGCTCAGTAAGGATGCACTAGCACGTACGAATAATACAGACAGGGTAGAAGGCTCAGTAAGGATGCACTAGCACGTACGAATAATACAGACAGGGTAGAAGGCTCAGTAAGGATGCACTAGCACGTACAAATAATACAGACAGGGTAGAAGTCTCAGTAAGGATGCACTAGCACGTACAAATAATACAGACAGGGTAGAAGTCTCAGTAAGGATGCACTAGCACGTACAAATAATACAGACAGGGTAGAAGGCTCAGTAAGGATGCACTAGCATGTACGAATAATACAGACAGGGTAGAAGGCTCAGTAAGGATGCACTAGCACGTACAAATAATACAGACAGGGTAGAAGGCCCAGTAAGGATGTACCAAAGTGCCAAAGAAATTCAGTCAATAACTCCCTTCCTTTTTGGGCAGAAAGAGAGCTAACTGGTTAAAAAGTATTGGTCGTTTTGCACTCCTTACCTTTTGCACCGTGGTATGTGGTACAGAAAGTGCCTATTCACATCTCCTCCTGTTAACAAACACTTTTGGATGATATTGAAGGGAAAATTTAAAAAAAAAAAAAAACACTAAAACTATGACCCTGTCACTTAACTTCAGTGACACGAATGTAGGAAAGGGTAAAGTGTATCCATAGACTTTAATGGGGACAAAACCATGAATGGCCAGAGATGAGTCCATTCAAGTTTATGAATGTAGCTTGTGGTATCCCTATGGTGATGTCACTAAGCAATATACTAAATTTATTTGGGCCAAGGTTTAGTAAAATGGTCACAAAGTATTTTATTAAAAAATGGCCCAAATACACAAGGAAGGAGAAGGATAAAAATGCATTGTGGCACTTAACTCATTAGATGCTGTGATGTGCCTACGAAAATGAAAGTCTATTTCCACTATGAAAAACAGTCTACCATTCTGAATTTGTTTAAGCAGTCCTAAATTTTCTTAAAATATGTCTACTTAAGGCCATATATAACACACAAAAGTGTTTCATTATGCCCCCACTTCACTTATTTGTTCAGCACAATCTAGTCTCTTCAATCACTTCAGCATTTGAACAAAGACATGTCCTCTGATACTGCCTGTCAGATGATGCAAGTTTTCTTGGAATTATACATGTAAATTGTTGTGTATTCCATTAGATGTCCAGAACTGTTTACTATTGTCACTTTCACAGCTTCAGTCACACGCTGAACTACCTCAGTAGATGGAAATAACAGAAAATTCTAAGAGCTTGTTTTAAAAAAGACGAAAAATTCTATTTGGTTTCAAATCTAGCCAACTTCTGTGTAGTGGAGTGAAGTGAACCAAAGCTGCTGCTGCTGTCTTTTTCTTTCTGTTTGCATGAGGCTATTAGATTGAGAGTTTCTAATTAGTGGAGAAAGTTAAATGAAGGGTTTCTGGGACATAGTCTTGTTGAACATCCTTTCACCCTGTGGCTTCAGTCAGATGCAATAAGTAAATGAAAACAGCAACAGAAGTATTTACGTGTTTTTGTCATTTTTACTGTATAAACCATTTCTTTTCTCTATGCAAATGGAAAGATGCCATGTACATACAAGCAGATAGTAAGAGTTTTCATTTGATCATTTATAAAAACTTGTGCCTGATGTTTTACTTTCTTAATGAAAGGTATCATACCTGCGTTTGTAAGACTGTTGGTGTCTGAACGTTTTGAAAGGAGACTGCTTAGCAAATATCAAGTATAACTTAATACTGGTTGGCTTACTAGAAGAGTCTTCACTAACTAAGATCCTGGTATCAGATTAGTAATCTGACCAGTGACAGTATATACTTTTAAAATGGAAAGGTGTACTACCACGTGAGATTTATCATTAGCCCCTCCTCCCAGGAAATATGAGACATTTCTCCAAGGAATCCTCTAGTCTCCACTAAGGAGATCTTTCTGCCATATGCACAGACCCAGCCCTTTCCCTGGGAGAGGCAAGTGCAGTAGCTCCTCCAGTGCTGGGGACACTACTCAAATCCTTGTCACCTGGGTCATAGTCATGGCCTTATACCCCTGTGCCATGGAACCAGACAAAATTCCATATGTTATTTAATGCATACCATTTGCAGTGGTGCAGCGGTTAGTGTTGCTATCTCACAGCAAGAGGTTCTCCAGTTTGATTCTTGGCTGGGGTGCCTTCTGTGCAGAGTATGCATGCTCTCCCTGTAGTCATGTGGATTTCCTCTGGGTGCTCTGGTTTCTTCCCACATCCCAAAGACATGCTGCAGGTGAAATGGACACTCTAAATTGGCCCTAGATGTGTGCGCCTTCTGTGGAAGGTTAGATGCCGGGTTGGCAACTCCACACTGTAAAACTCCACTGTCAATCGTTTTGTGGACCATTGTTTCACTGTGGTGACCCCTAATAGGAAAAGATGAAAGAAGAAGAAGATTTAAGAGCCCTTTTACCAGCTAAACAACATGATTACAGTCAGTCTGTAACAAAATGGAGTTCAATTGTGAAGGGTATGACATGAAAATGTAAAGTTGCAACATACTGCACATTTTTACCATAGGCTAACATTTATATAATCTTCAGTTTTATAGTGGCAAATGTGAATAAATGCTCAAAACTAAAGTTGTTGAAGATGGATTGACATACTATCTGAAAATGTACCACTACAGGCAACTCTATAATACAAAGTGTCTTGCCTTATCCAGACAAAGTAAACATGTATAATCATTATCATCACTTAGTTCCTTACCTAATACCGATGTGCTTAACTAATTAGCTGATCATTTACTGGATAAGTTAACTGTTCCTTCTTTGAAGGGCAAGGGTAAATGAATACATATGGATGGATACTTCTGACTAACCAATCAACAGTCATGTTTTTGAAAGAAAGTAATAAGTACTAAAGCACCCAGAGGAAACACATAAACACATAGTGAAATACAGACTTCATACAGACAGTACCCAGAGGCAAAAAAAAAAAACAGAACACAACACCCTTAGGCCTTAAAACAGATGCTTTAACATGTTGTACAAAAATCTTAATTGCCTTTCTATGCTATGTAAACAGCACAGCTGAAATATCATATTCATATTTGCAACTGATAACTGACACTAACCTCAGTTACAAATATAAGGCAAATTTATTCACAGAAGTAGTTCACTCATGCTTGACACAAGTGCTATGACTATATTACACCTTGCTATATCTATACTGTTTCCTCAAGTAATACAATATGTGATTCTACTGATGTTCTTTATAAAAAAACTTTCCTGTCTGGACCTCCATTGAAAACAGACCTGACCCCGGTAATCAAAACATACTTAGTGAACTACCATGATGACTCCATTGTGATTTACAAAATACTTTTTACTAAACAGGATTTTTTTTTCATGTATTCTCAAAATTACACATTTCTTAAGTGCCAATAAAGCCCACAAGTTGTTTTCTGATGTGTTGTTAAAAGTTGAAGTCATTTATATGCATGTACTGGTTTTGCAATAATAGCAATCTGGTTTTGTTTTGCTTACAACAGCAGGTGAGAGAAATGGTGTTGTGCTTTCAGTACCTTATCTCAGTTTTATACCTTGAATGACAAGAGGCAGTTTTTATCAGGCTACCCTATCACCTTATAATATTAATGACATACATTTCAGTATCTGAAATGCTTTCACTGACAGCTGTTTATTTACACTACTCATCTCACCATAAAAGACCATTGTAATATGCTTTGTTCCCACTGACGGAACACACTTGCTTTTATTGCTTAGGAGGAAAATACATCACTATGGTTAGACTTTTTTTTTAATTCACTTAATTTGAAAAAAAAAAAAAAAACACCTGTCATCTACAACCAGACAGAAAGGAAATCATGTGGGTGGACAGAAGTAAATGGATATACAGCACTGAAACAGGAATGTCTGAGAAAGCAAATGAAACTATAGGCAATGTGGAAAGGCAAACAACAGGTGGGCCCAAATAATGTTACTTGCCTTTTCAGTGTGAGAATGGGATGTGAATCCCTTAATTAGCATGTTGTAAATTACAGAACTGAAACATTAATTGTTAATAAACCAACTGCATCTCAAAAGTCCCATTACATTACCACTTATTTTGTGTCTTGCTGTGCACAACTTATTACATTACAAAGCTATTTAATCACTCAGTCATTTTTTTCACTGTTCTTAAATGTACAGCATATTATGCACTGTCATATGGTAAATATTAAGTTGGAATTCACAGGTTCCAAACCATATTCCAGTCTCTCATTCACTGAGGTAGTTCCACCTGGTGAGTTTAGCAAAAACAAAGGTCTTTCTTATTCCAGAAAAATTCAGACTTGTGTTCTATACCTTAGCAAAAGTTCCTTACTAACAGAATAATGCTGATCATGACATGTAGTAAGTCCTAAACCCTGTTAAAGGTTTATTTCCTTGTTCTTTGCACTATACACATAGGATATAACTGATCCGTGTAACACTGACCCAGTTCAGGAGATGGGGTTTAATTTCCTTCCAAAAGTGGAAACTCAATCACACACATACTAAAATTGCAGCCATAGTTAGTAAATGATACAATCCAGGAATTCCATAAATACATTCCCATTCCCTGTTGGGTCAGAATGAATTTACATCCTGCTTCTACCACAATGACATACATGAATAATTGAGTTAAATGTCTGGGAAAAGCAACATGCTCATGTAACAACTAAAAACAACTAAAATTATCAGTCACGCCCATACAAATATAGCTGCCTGGTAATAATTAACACCATCTACCAGAGCATAAAGTGTGGGCTTGCTAGTCATTAATTAATTAATTAATTAATTAATTAATTAATTAATTAATTTGACATTTGTTAACCGGGTTAGTCCAGCTGAGGCATATGGGCCCATTTTCAGTGGAGACCCAAGGAGGAAAAGCTCCAATATGCATAATAATGAAACAGATTACAAGAATGTAACATAAACAGAGAAATACAAATGTTGACATGCAGTGTTGAAACAGAAATTACATAGACAATACATCCAGTGGAGAACAACGAGAACTAATGGTTATAACTTTTTAAAGATTAAATTGCACAATGTGAGAAGGAAGGGACACTAAAAGCTGATCCTTTACATGGCAGTGCATAAAGGGTAAGCAGAGTCGGTAAAACCATATTTTTTACCTGGTAGAATGTTTGTTTGTGTCTTTCGGCTTTTCCCGGTTAGGGGTCGCCACGGCGGAACTCCAGTCCGCTAATGATTGGTAGTGGATTTTTACGTACGGGTTACCAGCCGTGACACACAACCTTATACTCAATAAATTCACAAATTCAGAGCTTTTGAAAACGACTTTATGTATAACCTTATATATTTACATTATGATAGTGGAACTGTAATGCAAAGTCAATAACAACAAAGGTGGCAGAAAAGTATCAACATTACTTAATGCAATGGATCCTACAAACATACAAGTTCATGACCAGTTAATGACCAGTTTGTTATGACCACAGAATCCTAACCCCCAATAGCTTTCAGACATTCTATACATTTTGCAAAATCATTTTAGTTCAAAGCCATCATAAATGGCGAATGATATCAGTTTCAGTGGAAAAAAAAAAATCAAACTGCAGATGCAAGTACATTTGGTTATAGATCAGCATTTTCCAGATTTTCAGCATGTTGCCTATCCATGATTGCCTGACTAAAACATTGAAGAAATGGGTATGAGGTCATGCAAAAGACTGTTGCCCAAAACAACATGACAAGTTTTAAGATTTGCAAACTGCAATAAAGACTGATGTAGTTCTGAAAAAAAACATGGAGATATGACAAAATGTAATTGAATATACAAGTACAAAATGACTACATTTTGGTAAAATCCTGCATTGATTAGATTAATGTCAAAGGAAAGTACTAAAAAAAAAAGCCATAATGAATGAACTTTTAAATGGTCAGAGGACAAAAGTGAAATGCAGATATGTATTAAGGAAAAAAAGTGACATCTGCTAGCAATGATAGGTATAGAATTTGGACTTCAGAAGGATCATTGTTTGAAAATGCAGGACATAACCTAAAAGAAGCTTGGCATGATCTTCCTCGGATACCAATTATTTCTTCAACTGAAAGCAAGAATGATGACAAGTTAGACAAGCCGTATAGGAGGAATTATTATCTTTACATTCCATGGAGTGCATCCCCCCTCCCACCTGTCTGCTATTTATATTGTCCTAGACAATATATGACTTAAGATATGGTAGCAAATGAACCTCACAATCATTCTATAAATACATAAAAAAAACTCAGCACCTTTTGCCCTTTCTTTTAATCCATTAACATTTTTATTTTCAAATCATGCTGAAACCTTCAGAGGGTTTTGTAACCTCCTGGTTTAACTTTTTTCTGCATGTGATTCAAATGCGCTCTCCACCTACTAGATACACTTCCTTCTACATATCTGCTCAAATCATCAAACCAAATAAGGAAACTTATTGTGTACTACAACAGGGAAAGTAGACAGAAGTAACATGTTGAGAGTTATCATAGAATTTACAGACTATACCTTTGCCAAACAACCTGAGGACTTCACACAAGTCTTTCAGAACTGTACCTCCCCAGATTGCTGTTGTAGAATGTTAGTCATATTCAGACTATTCTGTTTTGAACAATGTGGGTTTTACAATGGGAAAAGGGGTTGAGGATGGATGGATTGATGGATGGATGGATAGGGTGAACTACATAAAGGACATATTGCATTTCAAAATACAGTTGTGTTCCAAGGCCCACATTAACAAAGTAAAGTAACATGCAATATTTGTTAATATATTTCCTTTCTACACACTGGGAAGATGACTGTAATATGTCAGGTTGAACTTACCCCATTTTACCCTTACAATATAGATGATATTTGGAAGTATTGGACAGATTCATCAACAGTCAGAAGTACAGCATTTAATTTCTAGGCAGCAGTCTACAACTGCATAGCTATCATCATAAACCTATGTTAAATGTTGCTTTCTTCATATCTGGACAGAAGCAAGTGGCTGAATTACTCTTGTCAATACGTTCTGAATAAAATTAAATAAGCCTTCTGTGAAACAACAGTAAATGAAAAAAAAAATCCGAACAAAGCAAGCTGTGTTTCAGTTTTATATTTTAAAAAATAAATCCAGAAATCTGCAATAGTCATAAATTACATTATAGACATCTTCACCCCCCCCCCCCCAAATGGATAACAGCTTTATTGCTTTATGGGATGAAGCTCATGGCCCTATGAAACAGTATATGCCAAACATGGGTACTGTTTCATGTCACTGCATCATTGCCTGTGTATCACGTGTGAAACATAATTATACACCTTGCAGAGGAGAGCAGGCAGTGGCAGCTGCCCATTTTCTGGTTCTGTCTAAAGTTTGCCAGGACCACTTAAGTCAATCTGTTTGGGTCCCTCATATTTAGCAGCCAAATACCCAGAGGCATTCCTCTCCCATTCTGAATACTGCAGCCACAAAGCAACATCCTCAGCATTTACGTGACCTTCAGATGTTGTTTCCCCTTACTGGTATACAGTCATTGCAGATACTCAGTCAGACAAAGTTGCTTTTAATGATACAGAGCTTGGCAAAGGTAACATCACAGACACAGTAGTACCATTTACAGCCTCTTCTGCATGCTGCTTCATTAGGGTGGAAATTTGGACCGTGGTAAGATGCCTTGGGCATCCAAAAAACTCAAAACATTTCATCGTCCCTGCAGAGCAAATTCATCGCTGCTACAATTTTTCTCTTGTAAATCATCCTCTTACACAAAATATGCCATGTTTTAGACTCTCCCAGAGGCAGTCCTAGCCACAAAAAATAAGGTGAGTTTTCTGATTGTCCTAGATAACAACTCCTCATAAAACAGCTAAATGAAATCTCCAGTGTTTTTTTTTTTTTTGGGTGAGGAAGTGCACACTGGCTGCCACCATAGTACTTGTTTGCTTAAATGCTACTCATCAGTGAACCCATGACCTATCAAGCATATTCAGTCAAACATCCATGAAACAGCAGATTTAATAACTTTCCCTGACATTTTGTGATCTCTCTGTTAGTTATATAATTTTAAGAAGTGCAAAGAATGAAGCTCACTATATGGGTATGTTGTAATATACCTCCTGTTATGATAAAGTACTGTCAAACCAGCTTGTTTCAGCATGCTCAATGAATAGTGATTTGTTAAAAAGTAACAAAAATAAATATCATAACTACCACCGTCACAACACATTCACTTATTTCATTACAAATCTTAAGCATTTTGTTTATGCAACATGCTCTGAGATGAGAAAATTGCTGCGGTCTTCTGCAGATTTGACAGAATTAACAAAAAGGGTTGTTTATAGCATCAAATGCAGGAAAGACTACCACTGTGGTAACCTTCTTGATGATGGAAATGTGCCTCAATGGCGCCCTAGTTTCCAAATGCTGTGATTTAGAGTGCATAGGCAGCTTTTTTATGTCAACCATTCTAAGTTACTGACTTCAAAAGAAAAAGGCAGGACAGACCATGAACAGAAGCGGACTATATATCTCACGTGGTTGACCCAACTCTTTAAATAATTCTTCAACACCTGGTATATAAGACATCATCAGCCTGCATCTACCATAAAGGTTTAGGCTTTAACGTAGTAAGTAATATTTGCATATTTCTAAAAGCAGCATGTTTACATTTCAACACCATTTTTTTTTCCTCTCTGAATAAATAAAGTGCACATTTATTAATATGTATGTTTACTTAATTAAATTCACCCTGCTGTGCAGGGCCATTTTTAGAGTGGGCCTGGGGAATGTTCAAGGAAAATAAAAAAAATTAAGAATCCTATATATATAAAGCAAGCATATAATATAAAAGATGCATAACATCAAAACATATAAAGTTCCTTAGTTTGTCAGGTCTTAAATAACAAAGTTATACTACTAATTTCATTGT
The DNA here is from genome assembly GCF_019279795.1 of Protopterus annectens. Classification (NCBI taxonomy): domain Eukaryota; kingdom Metazoa; phylum Chordata; order Ceratodontiformes; family Protopteridae; genus Protopterus; species Protopterus annectens. The sequence continues at coordinate 560,176,271 of NC_056733.1, forward strand.
ACACAAATGATAGGAAAACTGGTAAATTAGCTCAAAGTAGGCAGTGACATTTCATTGGGTAATCAGTCAACAACTAATTCTTGCTAAGGAGAAAAAAACAAATGAATATGTAAATATGGCTAAGTCTGCAAATTATAGTGGTTTACTCTTTAAATGTTTCAGTAGCCAGCCTACCTATATATCTATAAATGTAATCAAAACTAATGGAAATGCAGCTACCACATTAAAATAATAAATCAAAATAAAAATACCGAAAATTCCTGAGCACTTGAATAGATAAATATTTAATCTCTTGTTTTATTCTAGATCTTTTTATAAAATACAAAAAAAAAATACAAAACTACACTTATTTATTTATTTATTGCATTTGTTTACAGGGAAAGTCCACTGGGCCTAAAACAGCCCATTTTCGGTGGAGGCTCGGGTAGAAAAGCTCCGACAAGAACAGAGATGCAGAAAAAAATTTTTTTTACATTAATTGGTACAGAAGTAGAAACAGTGTTACACATAGTTACAGTAATATATACAGAATATAGACATAAGTCAGGAATTTAGTTGGTTTGATTACAGTAACATATACAGAATATATACATAAAAGCAGGAATTTAGTTGGTTGCCAGATGAATTCAGAGTGGTAAAAATGGAGATAAATTAATCAGCATTATTGTACCAGTATCTACAAGTGATGAAAGAAAAAAAAATAATAAATATGGAGAAAGTATCATCAGTCACTAGTAATAAAAAGCATGAGAGGTTAGTTATAATATAAGGAGAAGGAGGAGGTTAGATTATAGAGCAGGTATATAGCCAGGAAGAGTTGAGATGATTTTTCAGTATTTGTTTGAAGGTGGTGGTGCTGCCTGTGTTTCTTATAGAAGGAGGAAATGAGTTCCATAGTTTGGCGACGGTGAAGGAGTAGTACAGTTGACAAGTCGATAAGGTGGGCTTTTCTAGTTTTAGAAGTAGATGATTTTCAGATCTTAGTTGCCTGCTGGGTTGGTATTTGGCAAGTAGAGTTGTGTGAGCAGGACAGTCTGTGGGTTTGTAGATTATTTTGTGTGCTGTAGTTAGCTGGATGAATGAGAGATGGTGGGGGAGTTCCAACCAGCTTAATTGTTTCAGCGAGTTACAATGGTGGGATGAGAATTTGGCCTTGGTGGCAAGTTTGGCTATTCTGTTGTAATACATATCAAGTTTGGACTTTGTAGAATTTTGGATATTAGTAAGGAGAGGGGCACCATAAAGGAGAGTTGCAAGGGTTTTTCTAGTAGAGAGGCTAAGAAAATGTTGGTGCCTGTACAGCATACTGAGCTTTTGGTGTGTTTTTTTTGTTACTGTTTGTGTGTAGGTCAAAGTTTAGGTTTTCATCTATAATACTGCCTAGTAATTTAGTGTGTGGGACAACTTCTATAGTGGTATTGTCTTCGGCTTGTATACTAAAGAGTTTTTTTTTTATCTAGGGGAGTGGTTTTCTTAGGGGTAAAAATGTTTTGGATTTAGGGCAAGATGATTGTTAAGCATCCACGATTTGGTAGACGTGAGGGAATTCTGGGTGATCTGCTGCAGTTCAGAGCTGGAATTTGCAGTGCATATTACTGTAGAGAGGTGGTGGTTAGGTTAGCTATAGTGTCAATGAGGTAGGAACCGAAGAGGCAAGTTCAGTAGAGGTTTTGTATGGGTCACGGGATGGGTTTCTTTGAGAACCTGGATGTAATTTTGGGATTATTTTTATGTTGGCTTTGTAAGTGGAGGCAGTGGGTTTTTATCATAGGTTATTAGACATTTTGCCTGTTTACGAAATTGTTTGTATTGTATTAAGAGTTGTAGGGTCTTTGTTTTTCTGCCATGATTTCCAGATTTTATCCCTTGTGGACATGACTTCTTTGGTGGATTTTGAGAGCCAGCTTGAATGGTTATGTTTTATTTGTTTTTGGCGGTTGGGTGCTTGCCTATTTAGGATGGCTAGGAATGTTGAGTTAAAGAACTCAACAGCCTTGTTAAGTGGCAGGGATTTGAGGGGTTCCCAATTTACTTTAGCTAAGATTTCATTAAATATGGATGGTTGGAACTTATTCAAATTTCTAGTTGATTTATATTGGTGTTGCCCTGGGGTTGGTGTGGTTTTTATGTAGGATATATGGTGGGTGGTGGTCGCTAATACTATTAGGCAGTATGCCTGCAGTGATGATATTCTTAGGGTGGGACACTAATAGCCAGTCTTATTGCAGAGCCCCAAATGTTATTTTTGTGGGGTCTGGTGATGTCTTCAATTAGTTGAGAGAAGTTATAAAGGTTTATGTTTTTTTGAGGGATTGTTGTGGGGAATGTCTAGCCAATCAATGTTTATATCACCTAACATGATGGTTTCATTATCTATGTTTTGTGAAGTCCAGGCAAGTATGTTTTCTAATATTGGTATGTTGTTTCCTGCAGGAATATACAGAGCAATTATGCAAATGTTTTTATGGTTAAGTTTTAATATAGAGATTAGTACTTTGGCTGGGGAGAAGTTAGAACTTAGTGTCTTTTACATATAATTTCAACCAGGTTTTAGTAGCTGCTATAATATCAAGGTTGTTTTGTGAAATCAATGCCTAGAGTTCAGGTATCTTGTTTCTAAGGCTTTGGAGATTTATGGTTGACAGCAAGAGATATTTGCTAAGTTTGCTCGGGCTGGGGAGGGTTGGACATGGGCTGGAATGTACATCAGCACACTGGGATTTAATGCTTTGCCAAATTATGTGAGCTATACTTAGTTTTTTCTTGAAAATGGTATAGTTGCTGCTGGTGGTGTGACAATGAGGGTGTCTGTGGAGAGGTAGTATTTTTACTTTGGATAGTACAGAGGTATTAACTGTGAATAAGCTAGGCTGGATGTTTGAGTAACCTGGTAAATGTGGGTTATGTGTGGTGGTTGTACAGGTGGATGTAGGAGGTATGTTGGGTATCTGGAAGATTGTGATTATTATTAGGACAGAGAGCATAAGTGAGAGAAGTGAGAGCATACAAAAAGTAGTGAGGGACATAATGGTGGTTGAATGTAATGTGATAACACTACATGGCCCTATTTAGAATGAGTCGGGAGGCAGATTAGTTAAGAGGTAAGGTATGACTGTAGGAAATAATTAAAGAGGTTATAGGATAGGTGGAAGAGAGGTGTGGGAGGGTTATGGTTAGGTATAAGGATGATGATGTGGGGGGAGGGCAGGGATGGGGGCAGGGAGGGGAGCAGAGTGAGCATAGCGAACGGAGCGGGTCCAGCCCCCACATGGAGAAGGCCTGAAAAACTATCAACGTAAGGTGAGGAATAAGCTTAAAAATATCATATCTAACAAAAGACTGATCTGAGTAGCTGTGGAATACTTTAAATAATTATCACTGCAAGCACACAAACAGGGTTGTTTGGCGGTTATAGACAGAGTTGTGATTAGTATAGAAACTATAATGAAAGTAAAAGCAAAACTTTACCAAATTAAACAGTAAATGCTTGGGACCGGAACACTGTGTGAGTGTAAGGCTGATTCACGGTATTATGGCCCAATCTAATGGCAATTGGCTGGATCCCTTCACTGTTGTTGTGCATGCACATTTAAGCCTCAACACTTTACAAAAACTAAATTGTAATTCACCTATTACAATAGAAAAGCTGGGGGCGGCCACGGTGGTGCAGCGGTTAGCGTTGCCACCTCACAGCAAGAGGTTCTCCGGTTCGATTCTCGGCTGGGGTGCCTTCTGTGTGGAGTCTGTATGTCCTCCCTGTGGTCACGTGGGTTTCCTCTGGGTGCTCCGGTTTCCTCCCACATCACAAAGACATGCAGTAGGTGGATCGGACACACTAAATTGGCCCTGTGTGTGCGTGTGTGTGTGTGTGTGTGTGTGTGTGTGTGTGTGTGTGTGTGTGTGTGTGTGTGTGTCTTCTGTGGAAGGTTGGGCGCTGGGCTGGCAACTCAACACCGTAAAACTCCACTGCCAATCATGAGTGGACAGATGATCCGCTGTGGCGACCCCTAACCGGGAAAAAGCCGAAAGAAGAAGAAGAATAGAAAAGCTGGAGGGAGTCAGGTTCTTAAATATGTCTTAAATACGTCAAACTTAAATATGTTCTAAAACTGTTTGATACAAAAATCATTCATTTCAGGTAAAACATTCATTACAATATGAACTAAAGATTCAAAATAGTTTGTCAACACAATCTCTTACTGGAAGACAAAACGAGACTTCTTTAAGAATGTTCCCATAACATACACATGATTCTAAAACTATAATGACATAAAATATATACTTCATAAGACTGAGAAAATGCAATAGTGATATTATTCCACAGTAGTGGCCATGGTATATTTTTCAAAGAAATAAAGTTATAAAAAGCAGGCATAACCACTCAGTACAATAGACTTATTTCAAGGGACATCATTTCAAACTAGTTTTATACTAAATTGATGATTCAGACCTGGGGACTTATTAGCATTTAAAGACAGCTATCATTACAGTTCTCTAGCCTGTAGCATGCTGTCATATTTCATTTTTACATGTTTACGGACAAAAATAAAAACTATTTAACATCTAACAGGTATGACTGCCTAAGTCTGAGATATACAGAAATAATGCAGAAGACAGATGATTGTTAACACGTGTTTATATACCACTGAGAAATTAATATGGATGTGTTGGAATGTCATAGGCTGTGGGATAATATGTTACATTTTTCATGAAGCACAGTATGCTGGTAAGATACATTTTGCATACACACACACACACACACACACATATATATATATATATATATATATATATATATATATATATATTTTTTTTTTTTCCTTTTTAGTTTTCCTTCTGATTCATTCTTTCAGGCTTACCTCAGTGCCCCTATCCATTGCCTATAGCCCACAAACTATTTCTATTCTGTGCCAGGCTAGGGCTTGTGAGACAAGAACCTCAGGGAACTCTGGGAAGTTGTGCCACTGACTGCTTCCACTGTTTTTTTTTTTTTTTTTTTTTTTATGACCTACCCCTTGATTGCATATACCTGTTTTACATCCCAAGGGCTACTCCCCATTATAGATCATGCTTCTCTGCATGAAACACCTATACAAATGCCACCCTCCCACTCTCTGAGTTGGCCACACACTTCCCTCCCTGTCAAAATCTCATACACCAGAGCATTTTACATAATTGTTAAACTTGTTGTAGCTTGAAGAAGGAAAAGATAAAACAACATCCACTAATATGATAAGTAGGTACTTGGAATTTTATCATTCTTTTTGCTTGTGGCCTTATTTATGTACTGATTTGTTGTTGGATCCAAGGTCTCCACTAGAAGCTTGCCAGAATAGTGGGTTGGAATGTGATGGGATTTCATTGTTTACAAGTAGTTTGTGTCTAAAGGTTAAACAAAAATATAAAAACTTGTTTGCTGGAAAGTATCCATTTTATTGATTTAGTGTAGTGCAGAGATGTATTCTGTATGGGACTTGTATGGCAAATTTTGCTATTTTTACATAGGCTGAGTTAAGGTTGTGGACTGTGGATGCTTTTGTACTGCCTACTGCAGTAATACTGCAGAACACTAGCATTGTTTTGAAAGGTACACATTTTTTTTTATTCAGTACAGGACACAACATGTTTTGAAAGGTACACATTTTTTTTATTCAGTACAGGACACAATATGTTTTATTTACATATTTGGCTGAGACACTGATGTCATCCTTTGATGAACTTTTGTGCTCCAAAGTGACCCCGTGATACTTGTACTGTTTGATGGTACTGTTTGATGGAATCAGTAGTACCAGTTTCTTTATTTAGGGCAAGTCTGTCATAGTCACAGCTATGGCCTTCCTCACTTGTTAAACTAGTTTAGTATTTCTAATAAGAATTTGGCTGCTTTGCAAGGCATCAGGTATGCACATCCAACATGTAGCTGCTTGTTTTTCATTGTTTTGCATATGCGACTTTAGCCATGTTACTGAGACTGAGAGCATGTGAGGCTTCAGGTGGGTGACTCAACCTTTAAATTCTGTTGATTTGTAGCACATGCTAGAAACACTAGTACAGGCTATTTTTATTTACTTCCTTGTGTTGATTTTTTTTTCTTTAGGTGGAAGGGATGGAAGTTTGTTACTGGTGATCCTGGGTTTATATTTATGCGTCTTGCTTATAGAAGCAGGTTATTTATTTTAGTTAAGTATTTGGATGCATACTTTAAATGGTAGAATTGTGCCAAGAAAGACTGTTATTTTTTTTTCAGAAGAGATTATTTTTTTGGGTACTGTGATGGTAAGATGGTGCCATTTTCATGTTATTGTTAGGACCATTTACAGTATTTCATATATAGTTTGATAGGTAATTAAATAATATAGTCAAGTAGGACATAACATCATCAATTACTGTTATTATGGAAAAATCATAAAATGCAAGTATGTTCATGTTATCCATTGCCACAGCCGTTTGCAAAACAAAGAATACACCATCTACCCTATACAGAGCTACTGCAAAATAAGCCTTTAAAACACATTACAGATTAATATACAAAATAAATTCTACTGTGTATAACACACTGCTTTGACTGCATCTGCAGTTGCACAAAAAAATAATTTCTGCTATGTGTATAATTACAAAAAAAAATAAAAAAAAAAACAAAATGCTTTGCTCTTAGCTACCCTTTCACATCACTACAATTAAATTTCATACATTTTTATTGGAAATTAATGCTGGCTACAAATTTTAAAGCAACATATTTAATATAAACAGTAATCCTTCTTTAGAACAGTATGTACATGTTTTACATGACTGCTGCCACATCAAGGCATATCCCTAGTGGGTGATGAACATATTGTTGTTCCAGCCTTTAACCACATTACTGCTGAAACAAATGTTGGCAGTATTGCTGTAAGAACGTGTACACTTCACTGAATTCAGATGCAACTTTATTCTTTACCCAATAAACAAGCACCATTAGGAAAGGTATGACTGTACATGTGACTCTTAATGGAATCAGATATTAAATTCAGAGAACATTTGTTTAAATAAGGCTATCAACAGCTGGTATAGTTAATGGCTGCATAAATAATGAATGAACAAAACTGCGTAACAGTTCCAAGGCAGCTCAGTTTACAGTACACAGACACATCAATCTTAGTTTTATATACTACATACTGAAACGCAGGACAGTAAATCAGATGATCATGTAACAACTCCCCCATATAGTTTTTTAAAGAATGTTGGATATAGGGTAGCAATAATTCAGGAAAGAACAAAAACACCACAATACTACAGATGAAAACGTAGCAAAGATGATAAGGGCAAAAAATTAATTAATTATACAAAAACAATCACGGGACACTTTTTTTATATGAAAAGCACCAAATGTGTTCTCATAGAGTATTCATATGTTAAAACTTCATATTTCATCTGTGAGACATCACTGGAATCCAGGACATTACAGCTAGATCATAAAAGCACATTGGTATTACAAAAGCACATTGTTTTTTTTTAACACCTTTACTGAGTTATCACTTGTGACATAGGCAAATTTGCATTTATACATTGTTAAGATCTATGAGTAAAATATGTTAGAAAAATAGAACATTTCACAAAGAAGCTTTACAGAGACTGCATCTGACTGTTGGATCAAATGACTTGCTTAACCATTCGCTCTTATTCCCTCAAAGAAACACTAATGCAGTTCACATATTAAAATATATATATGTATATATATATATATATATATATATATATATATATATATATATACACATATACAGAATGTACAGACTTACTTTTGTTGTTGATGTCAGGTTGGGGTATTCACAAGTGCTTAGTGATGTGCACCATGATTCATCATGATTTTCACTAGTTACATGAAATGAGGCCAGTTCTACATCTCATATGCATGTCTTTGCACCAAATGTGTTTGGGAGATATAGATCTAGCCACAATGCAGTCAACTATTAAAAAAATAACATAACAGATCTCAAGTTTAATGCTTACAGAAGCATTACGTATTTCTGAATCCTCCACTCAAATCTTCAGTTAGTGTATTTATGTAACATTAAAGCAATAAACAAATGCGCTGTGTGACACATTTTAGTACGTATACAAGTGCTTATTTTATATATAATCAAAGGGAAAGCCATTAGGAACTTTATAAAGATGTACTTTGTTTCAAAATTCAGGGGAAATGTACAGCTGGTGCATTGTTTTGTTGAAATACAAAACACCATAGCAAAACATCACAAGTTTGTTTTGCTGGTTTTGTGGTATGCCAAGATTGGGAGTGTCAGGAAACAGCCTCAACATTAGGAAGTACTGGGGGACTTGTATCCTCAAAACAAAGAGTATTTGATTTCACTTTCAATGTCACTAGTTTTTAATGCAATTTTGTAGGTCTTTAGATGTTTTTATATAAATTAATTATGTCAGAGAAATGCCATGTGATTAATTACAGAGTAATCAAAATTTAGCCTAATCTAAATACAACCATCTCTATTAATTTATAGACACTGGTACATTAGAGAAAATATGTACATATTTAACACTTTAAAGAAAACTTTTAGGGAAAAATGTATTCTATCATACACATTTACTGCTGCTGTCCATCTACATCACTAAAGTAGTAACCTCTGATTACCTAAAAAGATCATGTTAAAGGTCCATCTCACCTTCCCAAACGATTTGAACATCTACTGCCCAAAACTAATCCACATTTCTCAGAAACCCATTTTTTTGTAAGGATTCGTCTTAACATAGTAAATCAAAAATAAAAAAGTTCTTATTTATTGAGTTTGTTGATGCAAAGCGTATGACTTATGCCACTGATATCATCACGTGTACAGGTGCTGAATTCTGTTCAAATATATAGTGGACTGAAAAATGAAAGGCTGTAATGTGCTGCAGCAGAATGCCTGGAACAACGACCCTGTTTCGTCTTATCACACTGAAAGGGACTGAACAGGCAGCTTCTCCAGGTACTCTGCTGGGAACAACGACACTGTTTCATCTTATCACACTGAAAGGGACTGAACAGGGAGCTTCTCCAGGTAATCTGCTGGCGCATTTTCATTTTCAAACTTTACTTATTTTTTTTTTTAATTCTTACTTTGTTGTTATACTTTAGACTAAACTATTTCAGCCTCCAGAAGTCCGTCATCTGGTCATGCCCTTCCTAATATGTGAATGTAGAGGGCATGACAATCAACTATAAAAGCACACATTTTTTAAATCTTATTTCCCCATAAAAGGTAATATTTTATGGGAAAATAAGAGTAGAATTTCAAGATACTTTAAACAGTTCCTGCAAAAAGGCAATAACAGAATAAGAATCCTGCATTCTCTTTTTTGCCTTTGAACATGATCTTTAAAAGACTTATCAAAAGGTTTTAATAATCTGAAGTTTGCAACTTCCCAAAAGAAAAGAAAGAAAATGTCAGGGCTGGCAGCAGTGATAAAACATTATTGCAGTGCTCTGTAGAAATTAATATCCACACTAGAAATTAATAATTTTTTTCAACTAGACAAGTACCAGCATCTTTGAAATGTCATTGTGACCTCAGGATTTATGTGGGACTGCTAATATTGTCATCAGTCCAGTTACAATCTACTTTTTTATCTCAACCCCTTTATTGAAAGTGTAGAGAGTTAAACAGATGACAAAGCCTTTCTACTAATCTAATGAGCCATGTAACTTAATATCAAATGGCCAGAAGAGTCATAAAATGCCTACAGTTTGACTGTACTTTTGAGTGCATTCTACCTATATACTGTGTTTTAGAATGAAAATTAGTAAGACTCATCTATGCTCAACTTATAATTCATTTTATTTGATGAAGAGCACTTCCATATATGACAGTCAGTTTCTAGGCCTAGGTAACATGCACTTCTCTAGCTCAGATGATGTCTTAACAGGTGTAATTTGTAGCAATAAACTACTAAGTAATATCTCTACTGTAGATCAATGTTTGTGTATGTACCTTTAAGAAGCTATGCAAGGGCTTGCACCAGTGTATAAATACTGAGCACGTCTGAGCCTGACTGCCATTTTGTACTTAGCTGTTGAGATCGAAGCATGTATGTATGTAAGGTCTGTCTGTTAACTAGTTTGTTCATATTTTATGATGCTGCTATCCATCCAGATGTGTTTCTATGTATTAAAGCATCTAAACAAAATATCCTGCCTGCTTGTCATCTATGTTAGAGGACGATGACCGACATGGTGTCAGAATAGGATCCAGAGTAACAACCATGAGGCAACCAATTAGAAATGTAGGAATATAGATGAGTGAACCATCCCTACTGTATGTATACTTCACAAAACAGGTCAAAAATTAATTTCAGATGTTAAAACTTGCTCAACACTATTTCTTATTCTCAAAATATGAACTGAGGCATACAGAATGCTCTAAATGATATTTGCATAAACTGATATGCCTGATCTTGATAAAAATATTCAAATTACTACGGAAAATGATTGAAATAAAGTCCAAATTGCATAAATCGAATAAAATAAGAGAAAGTGACTGCATTTTCGCTAAGCATGTATTTTTCGTGTTAATTAAAGATATCCCAGTTATCAGAAGTATATAAAGTGTTCACATTTTTGTGCAGTATTACAATACAGCTATTTCACAAAGTACAGCCATTACAGGGCATATTTTGCAGAATGCAGCCATTACGGAGCATATTTCGCAAAGTACAGCATTTCAAAGAGTTTACTGTGCATTTGAATTTTATTACAAGCTCACAGAACAATTTGTTCGTACATAATTACAAGGGCCATATTTTCACTGTGTTTGTACATAATTTGTGGGCATGGCAGACAGATTTCGAAAACCCACTGCACTTGTGTTTGACAATAACACTGCTGAGAACTGCAGCGTGTTTGTGCAAGAGTACAACATTTTCATATAGGCTGCATTTTTTGATAAAGATGACCATACAAAGGTATTTATTCTGCTTAATTTAGCTGGGTCAGAAGCCATAGAAAGGGAGTATTTGTTTGTGTATGCACCTGCTATCCATACAGGAGAGGAGGGAAACCATCATATTTTTGTACTGGCTGAGTCAAGGGAGGACCCAGAGTGCTTAAAATGTAAATTTAGGGAAATGTCTAACCCCTAGATAAATGTTACTATGGAAAGGCACTTATTTTGTACAACGGATCAAAAGCCTGGTGAAACTTTTGCAGCATATATAACTGACTTGAGGAACAAAGCTAAAACGTGCAGATTTGGTGATTAAGGGATAAGCCAATAAAAGACAGACGTGTGTGGCATAAAAGATGATGCTATGAGAAAGAATTTGCTTTGTGACAGTGATTTAAATTTGAATAAGGCCATTGAGATTTGTCAGATATACAAGCTCACATAAAAGCACAAAAATATGCTTACAAACGAGAACAGTTCTAGAAGGCACAGTGACAAAGCTCATGTTGACAGCATGTAGCACATGGTTAAAATAAACAGGACCAAGCACATAGCAACAACTGTAGCCTCTGCAGTAATCACTGATTCCAGAGTTCACACAGTCTCAGTGAAACATAAGAGTGAGTCAGTAAACTCAAAGCATGGCCACCCACCCAGTCTCATTGCCAACTGTCGTAACTGTGGTGGAAGTCATGAATCTAAGAGGGAGAAATGTTTAGCTTTTGGTCAGCAATGCCACAAATGCAATAAATGGAATCATTTTGAAAGGTTTTGTAAATGAAAAGGCCCAAATTTTTTATCAAAAGGGAACATTTTAAGAAATGAGTTAATCAATTAGCAAGCTGTGACCCTACTCTTTATGTTGGTGTGTTAGTGCGTTACGAAACAGTGAATGCAGCAGATTTAAGGGCGAAGAATGAAACATTTTTGTACAGTTCGGATAAATGGCAAACCCATAGAGCTCAAAGCTGACACAGGTTCCAAGTGCAATGTTATGTCAGCAGAAACATTTGCTAGAGTGTGTCAGGGTGAAATGCTTGATTTGGTATGATGTGTGAAACTCGTTGCTTATGGAGGTGAAGAAATTCAGACTGAAGGTGCAGTAGTGCTTTCATATTAATCTGCTGGGAGATGTTACAACTTGTTATTTTATGTGGTCAAGGGGCATGTCCAGTCATTATTAAGGCTCACAGACAGTTTGAAAATAGGAGTGCTTTCATTTAACAAGGAAGTCCACCATGTTAGCTTAAAAGACCACTACTCTAATTTCATCAAGTACATTTTTTTCTGCCTATGCTGATCTTTTCAAAGACAAACTAGGGAAGCTTCCAGCTGTGTACTCCATGAAGTTAGACCCAGAGGTCAGTCCAGTTATCAGCCAGCATGAAAAGTTCCAACAGCCATGCAGGACAGAGTCAAAGCCAAGCTGGATAAAATGGTGGTACAAGGTGTGATTTGTGCAGTCGCAGAACCAACTGAGTGGGTATCTTCCATGCTGGTAGCTCATAAGAAAAGCTCAGATATCATCAGCTACGTATTGATCCAAGAGATTTGAACAAAGTACTGAAAAGACCTCATCATCCAATGCACATAGTCGAAGAAGTTGCAGCCTTGATGCCAAATGCCACTATTTTTTCTGTCTTAGATGTAAAGAGTTCATTTTACAAATTCAGCTTGACAAAAAAATCATCATTGCTCACTATTTTCAGTCCTCTGTTTGGAAGGTACAGATTTTTGAAAATGCCATTTGAGATAAATTCTGCAAGTGAAGTCCTTCAATGTGCAATGGAGTAAATTTTTTTCTAGGTATCCTTGTGCTATTATAGTAGACTACATACTAGTAGGAGGTAGTGGTGAAGCTGAACATGACAGAAACCTCAGAAAAATTCTGGAAAGGGTACGTCAAGTGAGTCTTAAGCTCAACACACAGAAATGCAAATTCAGGCTACAAGAAGTTACTTATGTTGGTCATTTATTTACTAGTACAGGCCTATGACCAGACCCTTCAAAACAAACAGCCATTCTCGAGATGCCAGCTCCAGACAAAGTTCAAGCCCTGCAACGTTTTCTTGCCATGGTTAACTATCTAGCCAAGTTCATTCCGGACTAGAGCCAACCTTCAGCACTGCTTAGAGAGCTGACACAATGATGTAGCATGATCTTGGTTAGAACACCAAAGAGCATTGGATGTCCCAAAACAGAGAATTGCTAGTCCACCAACTTTCAGATACTATGGTGTTCACAAACCAGTTACAATTTCCAGTGATGGTTCAAAATTTGATCTTGGTGCAGTCATTTTACAAGAGGGTCAACCTCTTGTCTGTGCATCAAGAACCCTTATCCAAACTGAAATACAGTATGCCCAGATTAATAAAGAGCTTTTGGCAATTGTGTTTGCATGTTCTAAGTTCCATGATTATGTTTATGGTAGATCCATCCAGATCGAAACAGACCACCAACTTCTAGTCACTAACCTGAGAAAGCCTATGCATTCAGCTCCAGACAGACTGCAATGTATGATGCTGAGATTGCAAAAGTATAATTTCACTCTTGTCTACAAGAAAGGCAAACTTCTTTATCTTCCTGATACATTGCACAGATCACCTTGAAACAGCACAGAACAGCATGAGAATGAGAATCTTGACTTTGAAGTCATGGAACTGAGAAATTTTTCTTCCACACTTCTTGATGAGCTGAGAGATCACACAGCCACAGATCTAGTTTTACAGAGGCTCAACCACTTTATCAGTCAAGGATAGCCATTAAAGCAATGTAGTTTACCTCAAGAGGTGAAACCTTATTTTCCATAGAGAGATGAGATTTTGCCTGACAAAGATATTATGAAAGGTCCGAAAGTAATTGTTCCAAAGTCCTTGCAACAACAGTACATTACTATTTTGCATCGTGGTCACCCAGGAACAGACTATCAAAAGAAGGGTGAGAGGACTAGTACTCCGGCTTTCTAAATCACAAGTCATTGAGAAAGTACTTCATCTTGTTCAGTGTGTAATAGTACTAAGCCACATCAGCAGAAGAAACCACTTCAGCTAAACCGGATTCCTGAACTACCTTAGTCAACAGTAGCCACTGACATCTTTGAGTGGAATGGTCAACATTATTTGGTGCTAGCAGATTCTTACTCCAATTGGTTCAAGATTGACCTGCTTCCTAACCTAGCATCCAGTACAGTCATTACTAAGATGAAGCGTCATTTTGCAGTACATAGTAGTCTGCAGAAAGTTATTTCTAATAATGGCATGCAGTTTATAAGCCAACAGTTCAAAAGATTTTCTGAAGAATGGGACTTTACTCATGTCATGAGTAGCCCTGAGTATCTGCAGTCAAATGGTTTGGCAGAACGTGCAGTTCAAAGTGCAAAACCATTACTAGAGAAGTCAAAACAAGATAATAGTGATGTTTTCCTGAATCACTTGAATCTCAGAAATGTTCCTCGGGGTAAACATGTCCAGTCATTATTAAGGCTCATAGACAGTTTGAAAATAGGAGTGCTTTCATTTAACAAGGAAGTCCACCATGTTAGCTTAAAAGACCACTACTCTAATTTCATCAAGTACATTTTTTTCTGCCTATGCTGATCTTTTCAAAGACAAACTAGGGAAGCTTCCAGCTGTGTACTCCATGAAGTTAGACCCAGAGGTCAGTCCAGTTATCAGCCAGCATGAAAAGTTCCAACAGCCATGCAGGACAGAGTCAAAGCCAAGCTGGATAAAATGGTGGTACAAGGTGTGATTTGTGCAGTCGCAGAACCAACTGAGTGGGTATCTTCCATGCTGGTAGCTCATAAGAAAAGCTCAGATATCATCAGCTATGTATTGATCCAAGAGATTTGAACAAAGTACTGAAAAGACCTCATCATCCAATGCACATAGTCGAAGAAGTTGCAGCCTTGATGCCAAATGCCACAATTGTTTCTGTCTTAGATGTAAAGAGTTCATTTTACAAATTCAGCTTGACAAAAAAATCATCATTGCTCACTATTTTCAGTCCTCCGTTTGGAAGGTACAGATTTTTGAAAATGCCATTTGAGATAAATTCTGCAAGTGAAGTCCTTCAATGTGCAATGGAGTAAATTTTTTTCTAGGTATCCTCGTGCTATTATAGTAGACTACATACTAGTAGGAGGTAGTGGTGAAGCTGAACATGACAGAAACCTCAGAAAAGTTCTGGAAAGGATACGTCAAATGAGTCTTAAGCTCAACACACTGAAATGCAAATTCAGGCTACAAGAAGTTACTTATGTTGGTCATTTATTTACTAGTACAGGCCTATGACCAGACCCTTCAAAACAAACAGCCATTCTCGAGATGCCAGGTCCAGACAAAGTTCAAGCCCTGCAACGTTTTCTTGACATGGTTAACTATCTAGCCAAGTTCATTCCGGACTAGAGCCAACCTTCAGCACTGCTTAGAGAGCTGACACAATGATGTAGCATGATCTTGGTTAGAACACCAAAGAGCATTTGATGTCCCAAAACAGAGAATTGCTAGTCCATCAACTTTCAGATACTATGGTGTTCACAAACCAGTTACAATTTCCAGTGATGGTTCAAAATTTGATCTTGGTGCAGTCATTTTACAAGAGGGTCAACCTCTTGTCTGTGCATCAAGAACCCTTATCCAAACTGAAATACAGTATGCCCAGATTAATAAAGAGCTTTTGGCAATTGTGCTTGCATGTTCTAAGTTCCATGATTATGTTTATGGTAGATCCATCCAGATCGAAACAGACCACCAACTTCTAGTCACTAACATGAGAAAGCCTATGCATTCAGCTCCAGACAGACTGCATTGTATGATGCTGAGATTGCAAAAGTATAATTTCACTCTTGTCTACAAGAAAGGCAAACTTCGTTATCTTGCTGATACATTGCACAGATCACCTTGAAACAGCACAGAACAGCATGAGAATGAGAATCTTGACTTTGAAGTCATGGAACTGAGGAATTTTTCTTCCACACGTCTTGATGAGCTGAGAGATCACACAGCCACAGATCTAGTTTTACAGAGGCTCAACCACTTTATCAGTCAAGGATGGCCATTAAAGCAATGTAGTTTACCTCAAGAGGTGAAACCTTATTTTCCATAGAGAGATGAGATTTTGCCTGACAAAGATATCATGAAAGGTCCGAAAGTAATTGTTCCAAAGTCCTTGCAACAACAGTACATTACTATTTTGCATCGTGGTCACCCAGGAACAGACTATCAAAAGAAGGGTGAGAGGACTAGTACTCCGGCTTTCTAAGACACAAGTCATTGAGAAAGTACTTTCATCTTGTTCAGTGTGTAATAGTACTAAGCCACATCAGCAGAAGGAACCACTTCAGCTAAACGAGATTCCTGAACTACCTTAGTCAACAGTAGCCACTGACATCTTTGAGTGGAATGGTCAACATTATTTGGTGCTAGCAGATTCTTACTCCAATTGGTTCAAGATTGACTTACTTCCCAACCTTGCATCCAGTACAGTCATTACTAAGATGAAGCGTCATTTTGCAGTACATAGTAGTCCGCACAAAGTTATTTCTGATAATGGCATGCAGTTTACAAGCCAACAGTTCAAAAGATTTGCTGAAGAATGGGACTTTACTCATGTCACGAGTAGCCCTGAGTATCTGCAGTCAAATGGTTTGGCAGAACGTGCAGTTCAAAGTGCAAAACCATTACTAGAGAAGTCAAAACAAGATAATAGTGATGTTTTCCTGAATCACTTGAATCTCAGAAATGTTCCTCGGGGTAAACATCTAGGTTCACCTGCTCAGATACTTCTATCGAGACAAACCAGAACCACATTACCAATCAGTAGTCAATTGTTAGTTCCATGTGTCAAGAACAACTGGTCAGTAAAAGCCAATCTGTTGAAGAAGCGTTTAACCCAGAAATGCTAATATGATAAGAACAGCAAACTGCTCAATTTATTACGAGAAGGAGAAGTGGTAAGGATGCAAACGTCCAAAGGTTATGATCGGATTGGAGTCCTGAAAAATATTTACCCAGAGCAAAAATCATACATTGTGGAATCACAGGGAGCAGAGTTTAGGTGGAATTGGAAACATTTGAGACTGGTGTCCAAGCCTATATCACAGCACATAGCCTGAGAGAAAAACTCTTAATCCCGGAGTGAGTTCTCCAGTGTTCCAATTCCAGAGGAAGTTCCAGAGAATATTCCTGTTCCTGTAATGAATCCAGAAGGTCCTGATATGAGTTGTTCACCAAAGACTGTCTCTGTTGCTAAATTCAGTCCAGATTGTTATGTTACAAGATTTGGTCATATCTCCAGACCATGTAACAGATACATGGCAACTTGGACATGAACATTATGTTTTGTTTCTAATGTCTATAGTAATGCATGTCTAACTCTAATATTGTTTTTACAAAGGGCAGTCTTTTTAAGAGGGAGGATGTAGATCAATGTGTGTGTATATATCTTTAGGAAGCTATCCAAGGGCTTGCACAAGTGTATAAATACTGAGAACGTGTGAGCCTGACTGCCATTTTGTAGTTAGCTGTTGAGATGTAAGCATACATGTATCTAAGGTCTGTCTGCTAGGCAGTTCATTCATATTTTATGATGCTGCTATCCATCCCAGTGTATTTCTATGTATTAAAGCATCTAAACAAAATACCCCGCCTGCTTGTCATCTATGTTAGAGAAGGACAAGCAACAAATACATCTGATAATCTTTGTCTATCTACAAATATACAAAACATGTTTGAAAAAAAAAAAAACAGTTGGCAGACTAAACAGTAAATCTTTCTGAAGTAAATCAAATAAAGTCCAAACAGAGAGCTCAATAATATTGGTTTATCCAGTTGTGTCTTATTTTCTTGTGAAATTATGAAGTCTAGATCTGAAATTTCACACTGCATCTCTTCTTGATCAACATCAGAGCAGCATTCCAGATAATAACAAAGAATGTTAAATCATACAGGTCCTTTTACCTTATTAAACTGTTTCAGCATAAGCTGTCTTGAGACACACTGTGGGACTGTGGTCAGTCTTTCTTTTGCCTATGGCCAATACTCTTGCATGTACACTGCAGATAAAAAATATGCCTGCCCCTGTCTTCGTGTAATATAAAGAATACATCCTCAGTCTAAGGTTCTCCATATCTGATATCAGGCTTGATTCATAAAGGTTAACACTATGTGAACACTCTGTGTACACTTTCAGAATTCAAGAACAGCTCTATCACAATGCTTGTGCTGTCTATTCATTCAGAAAGGTTACACTAAGTGTACATATAGTATATAGAAAGGTTACACAAAGTGTACATATAGTATACAGAAAGGTTACACTAAGTGTACATACGGTATACAGAAAGGTTACACTAAGTGTACATACAGTATACAGAAAGGTTACACGAAGTGTACATACAGTATACAGAAAGGTTACACTAAGTGTACATATAGTATACAGAAAGGTTACACAAAGTGTACATACAGTATACAGAAAGGTTACACTAAGTGTACATATAGTATACAGAAAGGTTACACTAAGTGTACATATAGCATACACCTTGTGGTAACCTTTATGAATTCAACCTATTGATTTGCATCCTTTTAATGACTTTACATGTGAGGTTTTGCAGTTTATAATGGGTTATCCCTACTCTGTAGCTCAAAGACAACCCTGTGATCCATTATTTTGTCTCACATGAAAGTATATAACATTTGCAAGAGTCTCGTACCATGACATAAACAGCTCTTTTAACATTGCAACTTTCTTTCCTTCTGGTCAAGTGGTTCTGTCATCATACAGTACACACTGGACAATCATTCTCTACACAAAGTTTGATAATGGAAACTGTCTTAGTAATAATTTCATTTTCTAGAAAGTGTGTGTGTTTCAGAGTATAATAACATTTGTGGCAAACAACTACATTACCACTGCAAGGTATAAGTGTAGTACAAATAATATAAATACAATGAACTTTGGTGACAAATACATTACAGATATCCTAAGGTATATGCCAATGTTCTGTTGTGTGAAATAAACTTTGTCTATACTTAGTACTTTCATTTGTTAATCTGATAAACCCGTTAGCTGCAAGTGCGCCTCTACATGGGAAACCTGGGAACAATTCTGCTTATGTGACTTGTTCTGAATTACAGGGTGTACAAGTGAAAACTGAGGGATCTGCTCTCTGGATTATAGGATGAAGACATAGCCACAATACCATGTACTGAAATGCTGAACCTCCAGATTTTAAGCATAAACATAAAACTTCACCATTTACTCAAAGTTCTCAATGAATGCAATGTATTAGTTTAAGTTACATTACACTTTTCTGTATCCTGAAACAACTTTATGCTTGTATTGCAAAGTTACCTTTTATGTTAGACAAGAACATTCTCATTGTTTATGTTCACAAGTTGGGTTGTCAAGAGGAACATGTTGGCCTTTTCAGTTTAAGGCTTTTGGGAGATCAGCAAAGTTTATAGCCAAGAATTAGATGTAGCTACGTCTGCTTCAAAAATGTAGCAGTATGTACCAACATTTTATAAGGAAAAGGGAGAATTGGAACAGTTATGCCAACCTAATATCTTAATGGCAGAGTTCCCTTCAGCCATTACTGCATCCAAGTTCGTCACAAAATCCAAAATTAAATTAGCCTATGGGTTTCATTCCAGATGCTAAGAATTCAGTCAGAGAACCAGAGCCGCTTCTAACAACTAGAAAAGACAGCTCCTGCTAATTTATAATGATTTATACAAACACACACACATGTATATATTTTATATATATATATATATATATATATATATATATATATATATATGTATGTATCTTTGGACTGAGATAAGATAGCACATGAAAACATAATGTGATCTTTATAAGTCATCTAACACAGTCTCCCTACACTCTATGACATCTATGATATTACGTGAGAAAACATTTATAATCAGAAAAAAAAACAGTTTCTGCCAAGTTATAATAAGTTATCTATAGCTGCATAAATCATTGTAATCTCCACATAACATACAGGCTCAATCAACTCGGACCATGGACATTAACCCCACAAGGGTGATCAAGCAATCTCTTCTGATGCCCTGGGACATTTTTCTGAGTTCTCCATCTAGTCTGTAAATGTATACATTTAACTGGACAGATACCATACTGTAATCTCAGTCTTACTAGTGTGCTGCAGAATGGTAAAATGAGCACCTATAAAACATTTAAATACTCCACATTAGTCTGCCCACAAGCATAAAACCTACGAGTCACTAGTAAAAGTTGATTATTTACTAAAATTCCAAGACACAGTAATAATAGTAATAGTGGTAGTAGTAGCAGTAATAATAAATACTACTACTACTACTATATTATTAAATAAACAGGCACCAGTATTCAAGATCATGCCTCTTCATGTCATGCTACTGCATACAGCCCTTACAATACATGCTACTTGCCTACATTTAGGTGTAACTGCCTCATATAGCCTCATATGCTCATAGGTTTATACCTGGCAATCCACAGCAACTCTTACTTTTCACTTCTGTTAATGTAATTGCCTGGGAAGATAACCCAGTCACTGAGGTTGAATTAACGTGAGTTAGGAAACTACTTTGTTTGGCATAGAGCTGGAGGTTATTGCAGAGGTAGGGTGTCCTTTGGGAGAGAGAATTATCCCCCAAAACAAGTTCTGCTTACATTGTGAAATCAATTTGGGTCCTGACAGTGGGTACTGTTAGGAAGATTAGGTCATTTATTGTCTCCTAAGCCATGCAGAGGTCGCCCTGTAGGTATCTATACAAGACAAAGCACTAGGGCTTTTAAGAACCCATGCCTGAAATTCTTTTAGTCAAAAATTCTTGTCAGTTCTCAAGTTGTGTAATGTATCTGAATAGGTACATGCCAAAGGCAGCAATGTATTTTACTACAATCCTTATTATGAGTTGATCATAGAAAAGCAGACTTCAGATGTGAAGAAGACTGATGCTCTATCGGTGAGAAGAAGGTGAAGGTGATTAGATCCTCTCATAAGACGGTACTATCTGGTCAATGAAGTTGGCAGTCATAAGGTTAAGGAATCAAAGTGCAAATTATGTTTGTATGTATGTTTGTCAATATGATGGATGTGTAGTTGAAGTAAATGAGTATGGCTGTGTTAGGTTCTACAGCTAAAAACTATAATTTGTTGGCACTGTTGTGGACAGTAAGAAACACAGAAGGGGTTCTGTAGTTTGCAATAATATGGTAATTTGGCTTTTTTATGGACACTAGGATATCCAAGAGCTAAAGGTCATCATCTTGCTAGATTTGCTATGAGGTAATAGGATTTCAGATGAATAGCGATATGCCCCCTTCAGACTTCCACTCCTTGCCAGAGGTTCTGAACAAATGACAGCCACTAAGCAAAAATAAAGAGGTATGCTTTCACTAAACTGGGACTAAGTTTCAGTAACTGTACAGATGAATATGTGCTTAGGAGCCAGGAAAACTTCAGAGTTGGTTGGGTCTTTGTTTATATTTCTAGCATTGAGTATGCCACACAAACACAGACCCAATTGGGGTATCTTAAGCTGTATGTACTAAGAGACTGCCTCTCATCACTTGTGATTTCTTTTTTTTTTTTTTTTGTCAAGTCAGAATGTTTATTACCACAAGCAGGAGTTCCTTATAGGTCTTTTTTTTTTTTAAACAAGTTTATTGTTTTTAACATACAAGAAAATATCATAACAATTTTATACAAGTGATTAAAATAGATATGATTATAACATTCAACAAAACAACCAAAGTATTTACAAAGACATCCACTACAATCAGATCAATTGATTTAAACTAAAATATCATGTTATTGAAGTTAAGATTTGTTTAACAAGTTTTGTAAATTATCCCATACAATATAATAAGACGTTTTTCTAGTAGTTCTTAATTTCACTGTATTCAATTCCATATGGCACACTATATTCATAACATTTTTAAATTCATTAAACGAAGGAGGTGTATCTGAAATCCAATTTCTAGTTATTATTTTTCTAGCCACTGCTAGGATAGACCATAACAAGGGAAGCTTAATCTTTTTAGCACTTTGAGGTACAGGTGTGTTAAATAATATAAGAGATTTAGAAATAATAAAATTATCTGTAAAAAGAGCCTGCAAAAATTCATTAATTGACTTCCAATATTCTTTCAATTTTATACAGTCATAAAACATATGAGACCAGTCTGCATTAATTTCTACATTACATCTTTTACATAGATTATCTTTATTATTTATTTTATTCATCATCAAAGGTGTATAAAAGGATCTATGTAAAAATTTCCATGTAAAAAGTCTCCAGATAATGGAAGACGTAGTTTTATAGGCAGATTCCAATATATATTGTTTATCTTGTTGATTTGGTGGATCACCATTAATGGAAATGAAATAATTCCAGTAGGTATCTACACTGTAAAAGTTTCTTGTCTGATAATTTTATGTATGTATGAAAGCTTACCTTTATCAGAAACTTTATGTTGTAAATTTAATATCAAGTAATCAATCAATGTTGGGACAGATTCTTTAACTGTTATAGACATTAGATCTATTTTATCAATGAGATGTTGTCTAAAGGTCTGAACCTCTAACCAGCAAGTTTCTCTTAGATCAAATTCTTGTTTTAAGAAATCTAGATTTTTAACTTTATTATCAGATATCAACTGATACCAGTACTTTAGATCATTATCTGTAGTTAAATGAGTTCCTTCAGAAGTGGATGACAAAAGCATACCCCGAGTATACATTATAGGGAATATAATAAAATTCCATTCTTTATATTTAGGATGCATAAATATAAAGTTATGATAGCTAACAATAATGTTTAATGGGTAACTAACTATATGTTTAGGTGTAATAGGTGAAGTGCAAAATTCTTTTAGTAACCATAACATGGAATTATTTACAATCATATTTTATGTGTTAAGGAAATTTTCATGAAGTGAATACTAATTATCTCCCAATAATCTTTCCATTTTGCAACATATGACTGATCGATTAATAAAGTAATAACTTTTATAATAGAAGAGATAGTATATAAATTGAAGTCTGGAAAAGAAATACCCCCTTGAGACCAACTATTAGTATGTTTCTTTAAAGCAATCCTAGGTCTATTAGGTGCCCATAGGAAATTTAACATTAGTGTATTCAATTTTTTGATAATTATTTTTGTAGGTGGAAGTATTATTGATTGTATTAAGTATAATATCTTGGGGAATATTATCATTTTAATAATTGTGAGTCTCTCTTCCATAGTAAAAAACATATTATTCCAGGTATTAAAGAGATTTTGTATATTAAGAAGACAGGTATTATAATTATTATGTATAATAGATTTAATATCCTTAGATAATATTATACCTAAATAAGTTATCTGACCTGAATTGGGTACATATTTAGTAAAATCATTAATGAGAACATTTTTCGTGTATATATAGGTAATATTTTAGTTTTTTCTTCATTGAATATTAAACCAGAAATACTTTTAAAATTTATCATTTTATCAAACAGAGACTGCATAGAAGAATTAGATCCTGCTGATGTAATTAGAACATCATCTGCAAAGAGTTGAATTTTAGATGTTGTATTTTCATCTATTTCAAATCCCTCTATGTCAGTACTGTTTCTGATCAAATTAGCCCAAGGCTCCATTATTAAAGTGAATAATAGTGGAGAGAGTGGACACCCTTGTTTTGTACCTTTAAAAATTGGTATTTTTGTGAGACATATGTTCCTATCTTAATATAAGCCAATGTTCCTTTGTATAAATGCTCAATTAGATTTACAAATGCTTCTGAGAAGTTTATGCATTTCAGTAAGGTAAACAAGTAGTCCCAACTTACTGAATCAAATGCTGAGCTTATATCAAGACTAATAAGAGTTAAATCTTTCTTTTTCCTATTTGCAAAATCAATTAATGTTAGAGTTCTCCTTATATTATTAAAAGTATTTCTATTTACAATGAAGCCTGTCTGATCTACATCTATAATGCCAGGGATGATTGTTTTCAATCTATCAGCAAACATACTCATAAACATTTTATAATCAACATTAAGTAGTGAGATGGGCCGATATGAAGTACATCTAGTTGGTTCTTTATTAGGTTTTAAGATTGGCAAAATAAATGTATATTGCCAAGATGGGGGGGTTATTAGCTCATTTTGGGCCAAAATAAATACCTTATGTATTAATGAGTATGTACTTTTAGGAAGGATTTTATATATCTCTGGTATAATACCATCATTACCTGGTGCTTTGTTTGATTTAAGCTTGTTTATTTGTGTAACAACCTCTGTATATGAAATACTTTATCCAATAATTTAATCTGTTGTTTATTAAGTTTTTTATTCATGTTTGTGGTTATAAATTCCCTTATTTTATCTTTAGGTTCCATGTTAACGTTATTATGATTAATTTTGTGAAAGTGATTTCTAAATTCATCTAGTATTTCTGGTAGACTAGAAACATTCTTCTTTTTCCTTAGAGAAAAGATTTCTTTGATATGATTTTGCTTATTCAACCTTTTTGTTTTGTTTTTAAGTCTATGTAAGTATTTGGGGCTTATTGAGTAAGACAAAAACTTGTATTTCTCTAAAGTTATTTTAACTTTATGAGTTAAAATTTCTTTGTATTTCTCATTTCGTTTGTTTATTTCTTCAATGACTTTCTTATCCATAATATTTTCTTTATTATTATGTTTATAAGAATCTAGTTTACTTTGAATATCTAACAATTCCTTATCCCAAGATTTCCTTTTATTATTATACCATCTGATACTTTGTCCATATAGATATGATTTTAAAGCATCCCAAACATAAACAATGGAGACTTCAGGAGTATTATTTATATCTAGAAAATGTTGTACTTCTGAAAGTATATATTCTTTATAGTCTTTTAATTGAGATAAGTATGCTGGTATCCTTTTGATCTGAACATTGTAAGTATTTTTTATCATAAACTCAAAACAATTGAATTATGATCAGATATAGGACATGAAATGATTTTAGAGTTAATTAATTCTGTTACCATCTGGTTAGAAATAAAGACTCTATCTATTTTTGAATAAGTTTTGTATCTGTTAGAAAAAAATGTATATGGTAATGATTTTGAATCTATCTGATTATTAATATCATTTAAATGATAAGAATTAGCAAAATCCTTTAAATGTTTTGCATTAGATGTAATTTTCCTTTTTCCTATAGTGGTAGTGTCATTTTCATGTAGTATACAATTAAAGTCACCAGCTAAAATAATATCTCCTATAGAGAATGATATGATCTTATCAAGATGGTATATCACTGTATTAATACCAATTCCATGTATCCAATATATATTGATTAATGTATAAGTCTTCCCATTAATTTGTATTGTGACCATACAAAACATTCCTTTATCATCTTGATAAGACTTAATAGTTTTAGGAATGGGCATACTTTTATTCCATAAAATAGCCACTCCTCTTTTTTCTGAGTGTGCTCTGAACTAACCAATACTGTATATTTGTTTGTGGCTAGTTTATCAATATCTTTTTTTCAAGAGATGTGTTTCTTGTAGAAAGACTAAGTTAGCCTTATGTAAATTAATGTATCTTATTAGGCTTGCCATTTTACACGGATTATTCAATCCATTAATGTTTAAAGAAATTCCTTTTAGAGAAGTCATTTGGCAATTTTAAAACATAGAAAACTTATGATTAAAATAACAATTAACAAAATAAGTAATGTTATATTTCCTCCTTTAGGTGTACCTTTAGATATAGCTGTATTTATTGAGTCTCTTATGGGATTTTGTATAAGATTTAATTTTGTTTGTAGTGACAATGAGCTTACAAAGTGTATTGTGGATGTCAAAACTATATACATACAACAGTAAACAAGAGAAAATAATGTAAGGATTAAACCTTGCACCCAGCCTGGAGTTAAAAACTCTAACTTAGAGTAGTACATACTACTCAAGTTAACCCCCTACGCTAAGCAGCAGTACCTCAGCTGCCACCTTATCAATTTAATACTTATTATATTTAACTTAAATTAACAACTTTCAATTAGATTATCTGGTAAGACAAAACTACACATTTGATAAGACAGCATCATATATACTAAGAGAAACCTTTTTTTTTACAAAAACTATTCATGCTACTATATACATCTATTTAATATAATACATTAATATTCAAATAGCATTCAAATAAACTTGATATTAGGAACCAAGAAGAGAGAAAGAAATAAAAGACGTGAGAGAGAAAGAGAGAAGAAGAAAAAAAAAAAAAAAAAAAAAAAAAGGAAGGGCACATCTACACATTAATTTATTGAAAGTTTGTAAAAATAAGTTCTAATATTCAATTAGATCAATAACTTTGGCTAATATGGTTCATACATTACATATATTAAGATGTATTTATACTCTGTCATGTAAATGCAGTTAACAGCTTCCAAAAGACTTTAAATTACTTGTATCAGAGCTTTTTTCTCATACATATTATTGTCAGTATAATAAAATATTATATTTATAGGTATTGCTATAAATCATACTGCATAGTTAAGCAAGTTCTCAAAAACACTTGCTTTATTGTGAAGAAAGCCATCTGTATTTTGTATATCTAAACTGCTGCTTTAAAATATGGCAGATGACAGCTTCTTCCAGAATAGAGTCATAAAGTTATTTATGCTTGTCAATCATTTAAATCAAATGAAACATAGCAGTGTATATATTTAAATCATAATTTTTTACATACATTAATATCAGTCAAGTAAACTTTCAAAAACACTTGTATAAATGTTTCACTTTCTATGTCTTCTAAAAAAATCACATTTGCTTACTATGTGAAACTGCATCATTTAAAATCATTACAACTTACATATTTTATAAATTATAACATAAATAACTAAGTATTTATATGAAATAACTCACATTTAAATGATAAAGAGTTCATTTTCCATTGCAGAATCGCATTTGCAGCAGTTCTACTGCCTGGTTGAGTGTTCTTCATGAATCTGCGATGTGTCAGTGTGAATTCTGGGGTCAAAGTTCAAATTGACTGCTTTCAGCTTCTCTGCGTGAGTTTTGAGTCTTGAAGCTTTTAAAACAACTCAAGGACACTGTTCACGAGGTAACCCACATCCCAAATTGTCTCCCTTCAGATTTTGGCGGGAATTTTGTTAAAAACAAGTGACTGACATTCATTTAACAGTATAAGTGAAGCTAAACATAGCAAAACCTTCGCAAAGCATTTTACAAGTTATAACAGCCTCTATGAAAGTGAAACTAAGCCCAAAGTTATTAATATGTGATAGAACATATTATGTTTGTCCCAATTCAATTTTTATACAAATCTTATTATTTACTATACCTGCATGATAAAAAAAAAGTCAATATATTAATATGAAAGAGAATAAAGAAAAAGAGCAAAGAAAAGAAAAAGAGAAAGTAGGAAATAAGAGAGAGCAAAGCAAAGATAAAAAAATGTAAAAGGAAGCTATAAAAAGTATTTACAGTGGAATATTATTTGCTGTTTATATTAATAAAGATGGAAATAAAACATACTATTTACTATTATTTAGTTCTAATTATTATTAATTAAAGCATGACATATTATTTGTGAATAAGCATAAGCAATATAATCAAGAAAGTATAATTAGCAATAGCATTTAAACAGCATATAAACTTTTTACAATGAATAAATAAATTATCATTCCATTTATCATATTCTCATCACATTTCTCTCCCTGCCCTCCCCCACCACTTACCCACTGCATAATCTAAGTAGAATGTTATTGTTTAAAAAAAAAATAAAAAAAAGAAGAGAAGAGAGAGAAAGAAAAAAAAAGAAAGTATCAGATTACTGACCTTAATTCTCTTTGTCAGAAAGAGAAACATATTGAATGATAGCTTGTTATTAGTTCCTCAGATATCTTGACTGAATATGAGACAAAACAACTCTTTGTACACAGAAAATAACTTTGATTAAATCTTTTTCAGAATATTTGTGGCTTTCTGAAAATGCAGAAACTATATTTAAAAAGATTAATAATAAAGAAAATTAAAGTGAGAGAGAAGAAAAAAAAAAAAAAAGAACATGTCATTTGTTTTTTAGTCTCTTCTTCTTCTCTGAAGTCTTCCACAAAGTTTCAGTTGCCAATCTCTTTAATGAAGGACTAGCCCATTCCATTTCCTCTATTTTATCCAGAATCTTATTTTTTTTGATAAACAGCAATGCAGAGTCTAAGTCATCAAAAATTTTAGGACCATCAGGAAGGAAGATTTTTAGCTTGGCAGGAAACAGAAGGTAGGTTTTAAACTGTGCTTTTTTAAGCTCCTTTATTAATGGCAGAAAGACTTTTCTTTTAGTTATTACCAAGGAAGAATAGTCATTATCAAAACGCACAGTTGTCTCATTAACTTTAACAGGAGCTTTAGCCCAAGCAGATTTAAGAACCATCCCTTTATCAGAAGATGATAAAAATCTAACTATAACTGATCTAGGATACTTTTTGTTAGAGTTAGTATTAGCTATAGATCTATGGGCTCTTTCAATACCAAAAGAGAATGCTTCTGGTAAGTCTAAAGTTTTAGGGAGCCATGCTGTTAAAAAAGAAGTAATATTGTTACCTTCAATATTTTCTGGCAGTCCAAAAATCCTAATGTTATTGCGCCTAGATCTATTTTCCAGGTCATCAAGCTTTGTTTGTAGATGTGTATTTTGTTTCAGCAAAAACTCAGTGTTGATTTCCTCTTCTTGGATTCTATTTTCCATGTCATTCACAGCCTCTTCTATGCCTGTAATCTGGATCTTCTGTTGTTGCAAGTCTATATGTAACAAGTCTATTTGTTTTGTAGTTTTTTCTATGAAGGTATCAATTTTAGTATCCAGTTTATCCATCTTAGCAGTAAGTTGCTGGATTGTAGTTATCAGAGACTGAAGTTCTTTCTTGATGCTGGAGTCTTGAGAAATTGTCTTACTGGAACTCATTTCATACAGAGAAAATGACAAGAAAATTTCCAAAGTGATTTCTGACAGGAATATTGTTAAAATTTCCTTTCTTTTTTAGATATAGTTCAAGAAATATATAAAACAAACATATTTAGAAAGAAAATTACTTCATAAATTAATTTTTTAAGTAATTAATTCCTGTCAGTGTAGTGAAATTGGTGGAGCTGAAGAAATCTGCTGCTAACCTGTGTTCATCCTTCATCACTTGTGATTTCTGAAGCTATCCAGTACACAGAAAACTGCAGTACATGACCAACATACTAGTGGCACCAAAAATTTAAAGAATGAGGACACACGTCTTACAATTCCCTTTTCTAAAAGCAAAAATAAATTACCTTGTGTGGCAGAAATTTGCAATACAGTTCATTAAAGTATACAGATTTTATTTATTATTTTATTTATTACTTATTTACATTTGTTAACCGGGAGTGTCCGACTGGACGTAGGTCCATTTTTAGCGGAGGCCCGGGGAGAAAAGCTCCACAGTTAAAATATACAGGCAGTAGTTACATTAGATTTACATAGCGATTAACAATTTGATTAACATAGCAATTAATTACAAACATAGTTACAGATAAAGAACATAGTACATCAGTAGATAACTAGAAAGTTTACACTGTTTCTTTGATCATGTTCTTATATTTTTTCATCATTTTGTCACTCCCTGTTTTTAAACGTCTGTTTGAGGAGTAGCTCACATTTCTACTGGAAGCAAGAAGGGTTATGTATTATATGCTGTTCAAATTTAATGCTCATAGGTTTGTAGGTTCATAGGAGGTTACTAGGCTAGCAGCCCTAGAGCCCTTACAAGCCTAGCCATATTAATGCCGAGTTGCCTCAATTGTTCTTGGTTAGATGGACATAATTCGCAGAGTGAGTCTATGATAAGCATTGACTAACACTGTCCATGAGGGACATGGGTGCCACCCTTGGGGTGAATTTGCAGTCTCCCATCCATTCGTCTAGGTTGTGCTTGAATAGAATCAGTGAAGAGCACTGCTTCACATGAATTGGAAGTTTATTCCAGAGTAGCAACAGTCTCTGGGAGACATATCTGTCTCTCCAGCACATTCTGGTAATGTCACAAGCTAGGTTACGATCCATATTTATTAGTCTCTAATTAGATGGCCAGATTTTTAGCTGGATGTACCTACTCGTCAGAGGCCTTTGTACTTACTTTCAATGTTTGCCATTTGAGAAGTATTGCTTCAAGGTATCTAATGACAGTAGGCTGTAAACAGAGGAAGTAAAGGCAGACCATGGTCATATAACAGCAGACATCAGTATGCAAAAAAGCACACTAAAATATATGACAATGGCAGATGAGAAAGTGCAATAAATGAATAAATTACTGCAGAGACAAGCACTAATCATCACAGCAATGCACATGTTTAGACAGCGACCAACAAAATTACACAATATACAGTCCGTCTCATTCCCAGATACAAGAAGAGTGATATTCAAAAATATAGAACATTCATAACTGTGCTTAATGAGGAGTATCTTTGCATTTTACATATGGGCTGGCAACAGTGAAGCTTATATTATTTCTACAGATGTTACGCAAATTTGATCCTGTATGCTATAGTGGATTGACATTCTAAAATCTCCATATGGTAAAAACTACGTTCTCTTCCAAAGTAATCCACTAATCATGGCATGGAGAACCATTGAAGTTAATAAGCTTTTTCAGCAATATGAGGAGACTGATTCAACCACAGGCTTTACTATAAGCCTTATTATACTCTAAGGTTTGTATTTTTATGCAGAACTTGCAAACAAGTCTTTACCACACGTCTGTGAATTTGTTAATATGCAGTTTTCCAATTCAACGTAGATTTTGTACACAAAAAATACATTTTTGTGCTTGCTGTACAAATTTACCTTCTAAGCAGTCCAAGATATTTTTCACTTTTTCCTTCTTAAGTTAAAGTAATAAATTGTGCATATTGACATTTTGGCAAAGATAATATTTTAGTATAGTTATCATTTTGAAATTCCAAACTTCTACAGGACAGTAACTTACTTCTTATACAACTGTACTTATTCTCCTTTGAATGCTATATCCTAATTCTGTCGATCTAATATATTTTACCCTTTTATCCTTTACTTCTAACAGTAGTTCAGTCAATACACTGTTAGAATTGGGCAGTCCACCTCTACAAAGAGGCCACTCACAAGTGGAGTCCCTCAGGGATCAGTCCTTGGACTGCTCATTTTTGGCATTTACTTCTCAGAAGTCAAGGCTAATGTCAGTGGTCTCCGGCTGACTAAATTTGCAGATGATTGCAAATTAGGAGCTGTCACTGAATCTCACACTGACACAAATGTTCTCCAGGAGGGGCTGTCACTGACAAACAACTGGTGTCACAACCATGGACTAAAACTAAATGCCAAGAAATGCATAACAGTATCCTTCAGGAAGTCATCCATCCCTGGTAACTACCATATTGACAACACCCCTTACAGTTGACCAAGTAGTCAGGGACTTAGGGACACAGATAGTATTCTAGCCTTTGACCATCACGTGTCTATAGTGGTGAGGAAATCATTTTATGTTGTGCAACTTATAAACAAAGGTATGGCATCTAAGTCTAAGGAAGTCATTGTTCCACTGTATTCAGCATTCATCAGACCTATCATTGAGTACAGTGCCCCTTTTGGTATGCATCTAACCAGGCATATCCAAAAATTGGAATGTCCACAGAGGTTCCTCATTAAAAGAATACAGGTTGTAAGTAAAATGTTCTATGTAAACCGCCTCAAGGCACTATCTCTGTATTCTGTCTCCTACAGGCCTTTCAAGGGAGATCTATGCCTGGCATACAGGGCATTGTCAGACCATACTCTGATGAACCTCCTGCATATCCACAAAACAAACAGCACCAGAATTACCCATTCTAAAGACTTAAACCTTGCCTGTGATCTAAATAGGACCTGCTGGAGAGATAGGTATGTATCCCAGAGACTACCCCATCTAGGGAACAGGCTCCCCATCCATGTGAAGTAGAGTTCCTCCCTAACCCAATTCATGCAACTTGGACAACTGGATGGGAAACTGGAAATTCATCCCTGGTTTGGCACCTATGTCTGTAATGGACACGGGTAACCTGTAAATGGTTCATCTCCCAGGCCGATGCTTACACTTATCAAAGGTATCAGAACTTGTCAGAGATTTGGGATGGGATGGTTCATCTCCCAGGCTCATGCTTACAATTATCAAAGGTATCAAAACTTGTCAGAGATTTGGGATGGGCCCTTGTGGCCGTTAGCCTAGTAAATACCTATGAACTACTAAAAATATGTTATGCCTGCTCCTCATGCAGTGCATGCTTGTTTAATTCATCCAACTTTTTTCAGCCATGCAGTTACAACCTTTGACCTATTTTTCTCTCTCCCACTGCTTCCATACCACATTTTTCAGCAGGCTCCAATTCTCCTACATCAATTTACTTCTTCCATTTCTATTCTTACTTAGCAGTGCTACATATGCAAATTAACACATTAAAATGAACCTATCTTACGCATTAAGTGGTACAGTTTGAAATATTTTCTGCTTAAAAACCTCAGCTTTGGCTGGCCAAGATCTAGCTGTATTCAACTGGAAGTATAAGAGAATTTAAGTACCTTTTTTATCTGCACTTTTTTCAAATAATACAGTATTTAAATTGATTTAATTGTGTTGCATGAATATTAACTGAATTGGAAGTTTTGACTCTGTTCTTCAATTAGTGCTTGCTTGAATTTTATTGTCTGTTAGTAACTGCAGGTGTGGGGGTAACCACATTCTTTGATTTCCTGTCAATGCCTATTTAAGTGGTACAGTTTGAAATATTTTCTGCTTAAAAACCTCAGCTTTGGCTGGCTAAGATCTAGCTGTATTCAACTGGATGTATAAGAGAATTTAAGTACCTTTTTTATCTGATAAAACCACAACAGGCACCCAAAGAGGCAGAAGGTAATAATAAAACATGAGCCTGTAGGTGTAAGCAGCAGCAGGTTTAATCACATAAACGCCACACAATACAAAGCGTTTTCGTCCACCAAACTTCCTCAGATGTAAAATGAAAGAATGAAGACTGTGCCTGCTTATATACCCCTCCCAATCTAATTAGTAGTTAAAACAATTGTTTAATTGACACCAATTAAATAAAATATTCATGACAACCTTTTCCACAAATACAGATGAAAGTAGATAAAAACATGCACATTTTTTAAAAGAACTTTAAAATAAATATATAAATACTAAAACCATCACAATGTGTTGGACAGATAAATAAACTTGAATCAAAAACCAACAAAAAGAACTTGCAAAACATTATATATACTTATTTTATAGTTTTGCAGCTCTCATTTTTAAAATAGGGCAATGGATATGTATTCATTCAGCCCTGGGAATCTATTGGCTTCCAATAACAACTGCCAAAATATTTCTCTCACCTCTATCCTATTTTCCCACTGGCCCCCCTCACATCACATTGCACCTTCTCTACAACAAAGAAGCCCCATTTTGCTTGGGGACATGTCAGTGTATGCTTAAACAAGGCATTTTTAATATCTTCGACTCTAATAGCATATAAATGCTCATAAATCCTCCTTTTGAGTTTACGAGTGGTTTTTCCAATGTAAAATGCACCACAGGTTTTACATAGGGCCAAATAAATCAAGCATTCACTATTACAGTTGGAAAAACTACTACTCTGAATCTGATGGTCTCTTGACAGGATGTATACAGAATCCTGTCTAAGTATATATGGGCATTGGGCACATGCCCCACATTTGTAGGTTCCCAATTTATTACATGAAACAATAGAACCATTATACTCCAGCAAATCCTTGAGGTTCCTGCCTTTTTTATATGTAAATCCTAGGGTGTTGGTAAACAAAACATCCAACTCTGAATAACACTTAAACCTGCTCCAGTGTTGAGTAATAATGTTTTTAACCCTAGAGGTATTCTGATTATAAAACATCACATAGTTACCCCCAAGGTTTCTTGATTTCATCCCTGGTAACGTCACCCCTGGTAGTTGTGTGGTACTCTGCACATTTATTGGTACTATCACACTGGTATCTCCTGTTCCCAAAATAGGGGCAAACCTATCCTTTCTCCCATTCTTTATGTCCTCCAAAACCTCATCAATTAAATAATTAGGATACTTCCTAGATATAAACATTTCTTTGACTCTCTGACTTTCGTCTTTGAAGTCCGAGTCCAAAGAGGTCATCCTACAACTACGGACAAATTGTCCCTTGATAATACTTCTCTTCTGTTTAAACGGATGGGAACTGGTGAAATATAGGTACGAGTTAGAAAAGGTTTCCTTTCTATATACATTAGAAGTAAACTGCTGCCCTAGGACGTCTTTTTTAATAGTGACGTCCAGAAAGTTCATATAGTCATGTGTAATATGGGAAGTAAATTTCAAAAAATTAGTGGTATGGTTTAGATAGTCTATGAATTCTGTTAACTTTTCCATACTACCTTTCCAAAAAATGCAAATATCATCCAGGTAACATTTGTAATATACCCAATATTGTGCATATTCAGACTGGAACACAAACTTCTCTTCCCAAACCATGAGCACAATGTTGGCATAAGTAGGGGCACAACTTGCCCCCATGGCCACTCCCTGGATCTGTTTAAACAACTCACCCTCAAAAAATATAAAGTTGTGTTTGTGTTGGTGTCAATTTAATTGGTGTCAATTAAACAATTGTTTTAACTACTAATTAGATTGGGAGGGGTATATAAGCAGGCACAGTCTTCATTCTTTCATTTTACATCTGAGGAAGTCTGGTGGATGAAAACGCTTTGTATTGTGTGGCGTTTATGTGATTAAACCTGCTGCTGCTTACACCTACAGGCTCGTGTTTTATTATTACCTTCTGCCTCTTTGGGTGCCTGTTGTGGTTTTATTGGTTCCTGGTTCTGTGGCACCCTTTCCTTGGAGTTTTTGGATTACCTTTTTTATCTGCACTTTTTTCAACTAATACAGTATTTAAATTGATTTAATTGTGTTGCATGAATATTAACTGAATTGGAAGTTTTGACTCTGTTCTTCAGTTAGTTTTCCCACCCTCCCTGTTTCTGTTTTGGTGTTCATCTTAGTGGCTTTGAAACTGCCCGCCCCTCTTGTAAATTTGTGTTTGGATACTCCTTCTGGGCCCATTTCATTTGCTCTCTCAACTGAGTGCAGTGAGATCATATTCTGATTTCAGGCACTCCTACTGTGTACAAAGAGAGCATCTGTGAAAGAGAACAAAAAATAAATAAATAAATTTTAAGCTTGTTTCCTGACTCTCCTGTTAAGTGGTCTAGACTGTTTGTAGGCTTCTGAGCCCCCAAGCCCTTTTGTGTTGGAGGGAAGCCTTCTAGCTTAGTTTTGTTTCTTATAACTAGCCAGTTTTCTAGTTTCAGCACTCAAATCTGTTTCTTTGAACTCAGCACTTGTTCATAATTCATTGTAAGCACTACATAAGCTGCAAATTACTACAGCACTCAACTTTCCTCACTTGTCTAGAGGAAAGCAGTTTTTAGTACTTAATAAATAAGCACCTATCCAGGCATGTCTAAGGGTCAGCTCCCAGTGATTTCTCCTGTCTACCTGATGAATCTTGGCATCTTGGGGCAATGCAGCAATTGCATCATGTACACAGACAACCCTCTCCTCCTACCACCCAACACTACAACCTGTGAGAGATGCACTTATATAGCCAAACTGGAAGCAAAGCTCTCCTCACCCAAGACTGGACTAGACAGTCAAGAGGTGAAGGTAAACACTAGCACCACACCACACTCATCACATAGTCCCTCAAAACCTACACCACTAAAACACACACCTACATTTGCGGAGGCTCTCAATAAAAACCTGCCCAAGCATCAGGGACATCCAAGCATAAACACAAGCAAACTCCACCCCCCCAACACAACCCAAATGACACATAGCCCACAAACTCAGTGCCACTCAACCACAGCCCATAAGGCATAACAACGTACCCAACACTCTAGTCATAGGTGACTCTATAGTCAGGCACACTGATGTTCCACTCACTAGACTAAACAAGGAGAAAGTTACTGTCAGGTGCCAGGATCCACCACATAATGCATGCACTCAGGTCACTCCACAATAAGTACAAATATGACACTGTCATTGTCCATGTTGGTGTGAATGACCTGAGACGTACCTCCCTGGACTACATGAAAAGAGACATGGAGGAGCTCTCCGATCTTGTATCCCAGGCAGGTATGACCCTAGCCCTGAGTAGCATCCTGCCATCACCCAGAATGATACCACAGTACAAGGACAAAATGATTGACTTCAACAATTGGCTAAGCTTCTGGTGTCATTCTAAGGGGATCCAGTATTTGTCTGCCTGGGACGGCATGATCGACAGACCACGATGCTTTGCCAGAGATGTCCTGCACCTGTCGCCCTTAGAATTCCGGATACTGGCTAAGGCTCTTGCCACCCCTATAATGCCTTTTTTAGGCAAAGTTCAAATGACAAAGTCACCACCATAACAGGTAAAGCAAGCAAAATCTGAGGGTAATGCTACTCAATGCTAGAAGTCTAAACCTCAAAATGCACTCACTCGAGGCGCTCCTTAAAATGGAGAACATTGACATCTGTGCAGTGACAGAGACCTGGTTCAAAGCTCCAGACAGCACCCCTGCATTACCAGGCTACAATTCATACCACAGAACGAAGCACTAAAGGCGGAGGCGTGTCCATATTCATTAAGGATATCCACACCTACAGGCTAATTGCACAGCATAATGCATCCGCGATTATCCAAGTGCAACTAACTCTGGGCAAGACCGCAATCCAAATTGTAGCTTGCTACAGACCCCCCACCATGCCCCAGGATTCCCACTCCTCATTTCTTGATACACTGGAAAGTATTAGGGTACAACCCAACACCCTAATAATGGGCGATTTCAACTACCCCACCATTAACTGGGAAAACTACTCATGTACCAACTCTTTTGCTCAACGTTTTCTAGAATTCATAAATTCCAACACCTTGGATCAACTCATTCACACCCCCACCAGGGGCAGCAATATCCTAGACCTGGTCATTACCAACATGGGAAACCGGTGTTCCACACCAGAGGTCAATTCCTCATTGGTCAGATCTGAACACAAGCTAATCAGCCTAGACATCCACATCCCACCCCCAATTAGGGAAACCATCGTAAAAAACTTCTCCAAAGCCAACTTCACACTTCTTAAGACAGAAGTGGCAAACTTCATGACACCCATGCAGATGGACAATAGAGGTATGACTGCTGAATCCTACACAAATGCACTTTATAAGCACTTACACGAGTGCATGGATCATGCTATCCCTAATAGAACCAAGATGTTATCCTCCAAAAAAAGGAAGCCAATCTGGTGGTCCTCTGCCATAAACAAACTCTACAATAGAAGAAAATCTGTTGCAAAAAAGAGTAAAATCCCATGACTGGAGGAACTCTCTTGTCAACCTCAGTAAGAAGCTGAGATCCCTCAAAATTCTCCAAAGCTAGTTACGAAAACAAAATTGCCACTGACTCAAAAGACAACCACAAAGCATTCTATAGCTATGTCAAGAATCTCAATGGGAACACTCAGATCTGCTCTGAGTTACAGCACAATGGCGCTAAATATACAGAACCAACTGATATTGCCAACATCCTAGCAGATAGGTTCAGTGCTAACTTTACCCCCCTCTCACCCCCTAGAGGGCCCATATCTATACCGGAAGAATGCAAAGTTCCTATAATCACGGCTGCACAGGTAAAAAACACTCTCCAAAGCCAAGAACACAGCGTCCATGGGACCTGACAATATCCCAGGCTGCGTTCCACATGAACTACAGAATGAACTGGCACCCTACCTAAGTACCATGTTCAGTCATAGCCTCACCTCAGGCTTTGTACCCACTGAATGGTGCACCGCGATGGTTATCCCACTCCACAAAGGTGGAGCCACGACGGACCCCGGGAACTACCACCCCATTAGCCTGACAAGCCTGGTCTGCAAGGCCATGGAACGTATCATCATGGAACTCATAAACAAAGACACTGGTAATCTCCAAACTCTGGACCCTACCCAGTTTGGATTTGTAAAAGGCAGATCATGTCTCCTAAACCTGATTGACTTCTTTGAAGCAGTCACCAAAGCCATAGATGAGGGTAAAATGGTTCACACAGCTTATCTAGATCTCGCCAAGGCTTTCGACACCATCCCCCACTCTGGAATTATTGATAAGCTCACTAAACTAGGTATAAATGCCTATGTCACAAGATGGGTTGCCAATTGGCTCACTGACAGAACCCACACTGTGAAAGTAGCGGATTCCAAATCTGACTTCAGACCAGTGACAACTGGAGTACCGCACGGTTCAGTCCTGGGTCCTCTCCTGTTTGGTATCTACTTCTCTGAAATGCAGGCTAACACAGAAGGTCTTTGGCTAACAAAGTTTGCAGATGACTGCAAACTAGGAGCCATAATCGAAACTCCTAACGATGTGGACAAACTACAAAAGGGCCTCACTGAGACAGATACCTGGTGTCAAAGCCATGGCCTGAAGCTCAATGCCAAAAAGTGTATTGTCATCCCCTTTGGTAAAAACTCTGTACCCATGAACTACCACATAGCTGGTAGTCTAATGCCGAAAATGTGATAAGAGACCTTGGGGCACAGGTGGACTGTAGTCTCTCCTTTGATAATCACATCGCCACAGTGGTCAGGAAATCCTTCTACATGGCTCATCTCATCACAAAAGGATTCTCATCCAGAAAAAAAGAGGTCATTGTTCCCCTCTACTCATCACTCATTACACCCATTATAGAGTACAATGCCCCTTTTGGTATGTACCTTACAAGACTTCTACAACAACTGGAAAGACCACAGAAATACCTCACAAAGAGGATTACTGGCCTCAAACAGATGCCCTATGCAGACCATCTCAAAAAACTACACCTTTACTCCATCGCATATCGCCTACTCAGGGGCGATCTCTGCCTAACATACAAAGCTAAGTCAAACCCAGAGCTGTTGGACATGCTCCACTTAAAGAAATCCCAATCCCTCCGAGCTACACACTCTAGGGACCTAAACCTTGTCACCACAATAAACAGAACATGCTGGAGGGATAGATTCCTGTCCCAGAGACCTCCCATACTCTGGAACAGACTACCTATCTATGTCAAACAGAGCTCCTCATTAGCACTCTTCAAGAAAAATCTTGATGATTGGATGGGAAATGGGAAATTCACCCTGGGGATCACTTCTGTGGCTCTGCTCGACAGGGTTACAGGAAAATAATTTTCTTGGATGGCGAAAGCCAGGGTACATTTTTTGGCTAGGCTTATATAGGCCCTAGGGCCAATAGCCTAGTACCTTCCTATGAACCTATGAACCTATTTGCATATGCAGCTGCAAAACACACATGTTCTGGCTCTCCAGTCTTTTCAGAGAATTGGGATCTTTCCATTAGCAAATGGGATTGCTTCACTTCCTTTAACACACAGCTGAAATGGCTTAAAATCTTTAATTACAGGGTTGCTACCATCCGAGGTAAAAAATACAGGTAAGGAAAAAAATATATATACCCTTTCTTTTATCCCTCATTCTACCCATTTTAATGTGAAAATGCCCTAAAGA
The DNA here is from genome assembly GCF_019279795.1 of Protopterus annectens. Classification (NCBI taxonomy): domain Eukaryota; kingdom Metazoa; phylum Chordata; order Ceratodontiformes; family Protopteridae; genus Protopterus; species Protopterus annectens. The sequence goes on from NC_056733.1 coordinate 560,215,835, forward strand.
GACAGCTAGAGACTCTTAGCTGAGTTCAACAAATTTAAGTTAATCCTTAGCAGTGAATCCTCTTCTTTAGAGGAAAAAGGCAAACAGAGGGTGTTTTCTTTAAAAAACTCTATTAACCATTGGATAAGCACTTATACAATTCTTCCAGAGTTACAAAGTTTTACTAAAACCCAGCATCCCTTTGACAAATATGTGACTCTAAGCAAGTGAGCGACAGTCCTGCTGGGCTGAATCTGAAAAAAAGGTCTATATTGATCAGTGTTCAAACCCCATTAAAGCACAAATAAATACTATATTAATAATGACTTTCAAGAAAAAGTAACTACCACGATTAATGCGGAAGTTAAATAAATACTATTGTGCAGGTTAGAAACTATTTTATATAATTTTTACTGAAACTGCATATGATATAAGGACGAGGACAGGAAGAAGAAAAGCTACAACTTCTAATACTCTTCCCTGCAGAGTGTAACTTGCATTTTCCCATAACAAGTTTTGTTTGTATCCTCTGTGCTGAATTATAGACAAAAAATGCTTATATTTTTCATGTAGAAAAAATTACACAGAAAAGACTAACCCAATATTTTACAGTCATTTAAATAATGCTTAAATGCTTTATAGTTCCACATATTTCTACTTAAGTGACAATGTCTGCTGAACTGAAATACGAAAATGATTGGTATAATTAGATTAATTACTTGGTAATGACCACATTACAGATTTCCAAAACTGTTAAAATCAGCAAAAATTAGTCTAATCACAGAATTTGGAACTGAAACCAGAAAACTAAAGTGAAGTAGTACATAATTTAGGTGTATTTATTTCAGAAATATGTAGGAATTCAAAATGATACAAAGTACCTTACAATCCCTTTCTGAATAAAGATTTCCTGACAGACTATGAATTCCTGACGGTTGGGAAAAAATCCAAATACCCACAAAAAAGCAACATGAGTTCATTCAGCTGCAATACAGAACACACACATCAAATATCAGCAATATTGCAAACTGGACTTAAAGGCATAAACTTTACTAAACAAAAAATAGTGCTTTCACACCTACAAAGATACTTTTTCAAGTTATATATAGACCATTAAAATAAAATGCTTTAATACTATAGTCTCCCTACCGCCATAAATCACATGATATCTATTAATTAGCTAATAAACCAAAAAGGTGTGTAAAAGAGTGGCAACAACCACTAATAACATCCAATGAACCACTCCTTGAGCCAAAAACCTACGACCACCATATAACAAACACCTTTATTCAGGCCACATAAAATGATCCACTGTACACAAAACTATTAATTAGCTAACACCTTAGACCTTCCTCTATTCAATAGCGCAGTCATTCAAACCAGGCACTGCAGTAGCATTAAGTTTGGTAAATATATTCTACATTTTCTGTAATGTTAGTAATATCACATCTCAAATTTGTTTAAACAAAAACCTTGTAAAACTATAAACTTAAAGTTATGCACAATGCTTTCCTGAAAATGTAACTTGCTAGGACACTATTAGAACATTACTAGAATATTGTTCCTTAATAACATAATTGTCACATGTTCTGTCCCTGCAATGTCTGTCTTCCCAATACAGACCTGGAACATTCCATACAAATTTTCAGTAGCTTCACTCCATCTCTTAATTTCTACAAAGTGATTGTTGTGAGGTGCAGATGATATGGTTGCAGTGGTTTCAATAAAGCTGTAAACTGATAAATTATGTTAAACAAACAATGCTTACTACAAAAATATTCATAATTACTGTAAGCATTATTATATGTAAATATTTAGTACAGCTTATTTGTGTGTCCTCATATGAAGAAATATCTTCTGAATTACTTGCTGGTATATTTGTAAAACAAGTTACTGCCCAAGACTGTGTGCACTGTTTTGAGGAATTTTCTTTCTTCCTCAGAGTTTTGTGATTGTGGAGTTGACAAGTTTAAATGATATGGGGCGACTTACCCTGAAGTGGGGGATGCAAGTGTGACTGCCCTCTGCAAAAAAAATTAAGTTTTGTCATTACTTCAGTAAGCAAAAAGCAGCTTTTGAAATGATGGGTCCAGGTATTTGTGAAGCGAGAAATCATGCTACTACTGTCTCTTAAAGTGGAAGCATTTATTACAAGGTTGGAAAATTACAAATCTCACCATTAAGAATTTTCCTCACAGTAATGCAAAACATAAATATTTTTCAAGTGGATGCTTTACTTTTGCCCAAAAAATTAGAAATTCTAATCTTACAGACGTCCGTGGCATATTAAGTGCTTGATTGCTGCAGACTGGGAGAGATCTATGCACATAAAGTGGGATAGCCATCCTACTTACCGCTGCTGCAAAAAAGCTGAGCTATTTGCAGCTGCGGCACCATTGTATTGCAGTTATGTTACCCATGACCTTTTGGTCGACAGGTTTACCACAGTATTCCCACAAAGTCCAGTGAAATCAACTCCTTCTGATCAGCCTGAAATTATTACACCCCTGGAAAGAAATAATAAAACAGATAAAAAACTGAAAACTTTATATTAAATACATCTTTGCTGTAAAGGAAGGGAAGACTTTGAAAACAAAGAAAGGGCAACTGTCAGAATAGCAATCATTCCTGAAGGTCTTGAAAGTTTCAACACAAAGTAATGTGTCTTAAAGTTTTTTCAAAGATCTGGAAATCACACGTTCAGGAAATCATTATAAAAGGAGTCACAGACTCAAAGCTCTTAAATCATCCACACGTTTGAAACCAAAACAAGGACTCCACCACTGGAGAACTCTAGACTTCACAAATTACATAAAATGAAAAAAGACTCAATGGTTTGTAAAAGCTGAATAAAATAACTGTAGCTAAATTTAAAATAACTGAAAAAAAGACACCAGGATCCATATGATAAAGCAATCACTGTCATTTTCTTTTATTTAACAAATAATTCTTCAGACTAATTAAACGATTTAAATGTCAAAAAAAAGTTTATAGCCACATAGCATAAAAACACCAGTGATAAACTATATATATATATATATATATATATATATATATATATATATATAAACGTCAACTAGTGCTTTAAACGTTTCATTTTTTAATGCAGTTAAAATTTAAAGCCTCAGACAAACCTGTATACTAGACTAATGTAACACAATTCCTACAGCTTGCATTGCACAATTATCGAAAGGGCATATATTTATAAACAAGCATTCAGAGAGATCAATTAGTATAGTGTTTAAAAAATATATTTTGTAACACTACGCTAGATCACACACGTTTTATATAATAAAAAGGAACTTAAAATGTGTCACAAGCTCATGCAACTAATACAACAATGGATATGAATGTTTTAAAGACTGTACTATTGACAGACCTTTCTATGGTGACAACACAGTCTTTGAATTTTCCCTTCTTTTATGTAAGTACTAATACAACACACCTTAAATACTGTGTGCCCATTGTGGGACTGCAAATGTTTTAGGTAATAAACTAAAAAGTAACTACTAAGAGGGTAAAGAATTTAAAGAAAATGTTTGGATAAAACAGAGAATAGCAGTTAATTAGAAATTACCATTAACACGTTTGGCACATAAAAATGTTAAAGTTGCAGTTAATTTGGCTTCATTATAAATGATGACTATTTTCATTTGCCCCTGGTAATATTTATAAATACCATTCAGGAAAAAGTTATTTATGCAGCACAGTATTCCTCTCATGAAGAATTCTGTAAAGGCAGAACATAATTCTTATAACAGTTTATCAGCACTGTTATGACCTACGAATAAGAAGGTAAATAATGCAGTTTAGACTTTCAAATGAGTATCACAACTTTAAGAAATGTCTCTTTTCTCTATGTTAGACCATACAAATATCCTGGCTTGATGTGGAGGTTTAAGTAATGTGTTGGAAGTCAGAGCTTCTCTGGCAGGTAAGTGCTTGTCAGTATCCAAATTTGGACAAGTCTTTAATATTTAAACATTTTTTAAAACTGAAATGTTTAAAGCACTAAAAAGCTTTTTGTTTGCTTTTTAACATGATTTATGACTGGTGTTTTATATCCTGTAACCTTAAATATTTGCTATTTAATGAACTTATTTCAGTCTTTTAATTAGTCTTTTGAAGTCAAGTTAAGTAAAGACAACTTACTCCATGACAGATCCTGGTGTCTTCTTTCAGTTAGTTTGGGTTTAGCAACCCTGGATTCCAAGTAGAAAAGTACTTCATAATGGTCCTTCATTATATGCAAATAATAATGTTGCTTAATGACTAGAAAAAGACGAAATATGTTGATGGCTCTTTTGACGATTTACAGGCAAAATTTGCTCACTTTCATAACAACTTGCAGAGCTAATAACTTTGCTTTTTCTACTGGGACAAAAACTTTCATATGTACGACATTAGTGTAAAATGATATTATTCTGAAACTATTTTTAATCTTCAAAATGCCAACAGCATAACTTGAAGGTTGGTCAGTTTCAAAATAATATATCTTAAAATCTAAAATTAAATGTTATTAACTGGATTTTATTACTATGAATACAAACTTATACTTTTTTTAAAAACAAACATTAATTTACTGTTATAGGGCTTCTTCCTTGATAACATGTTTAGCAATCCTGTATTTTGGACTTTTAATGTCTTTATTCTACTAATGACAGCATATGCATCTATTCGGTAGGTCTTCGCTGACTGTAAATGGTTTCCTCTTGAAATTACGTATTAAACTTAATGGAATAATGTTTGTGATAGTTTTATTAAACACCGTAGACTGTCTCAGTAAAGTAAGTTGCATTTAACTTAATTTTTTTTCTTTTAGTATTGCTTGTTGATCAGGTTAGTCCCACTAAGCCTGAGGCCTTTTTACAGGTAAAATCTGAGGTGGTATTCATTCTACCTAAGGAAAATATGGCCACAGCACCAGGGAAATTCGCTTACTTTGTCTTTGAGGGTGCTGGAGAGTGTTACCTGATGGAAATGGAAAAGAAAACATTCCTAGATAGTGAATGCAGCAGCGTCTGTGTCTAATGTTTCATATTCAGCATCTATACCGGGAAAATATATTAATATTTTCATGACAACATTGTCTGGTCATGGTAAAAAGGATGAAGTTTTAATGGAAATGATTATGGAAAATGAATGTAAACTGGCTGCCACTCCTGGAGCAATATTGTTGATAAAAAGTTTCTGTGCCTGCTGTTTCATTTGATGCAGTTTTAGTACTTGTGAATCTTCCAAAACTTCCTACTATACTGTTACTGAACTGCTCTTCCTTGAGAGAGCAGGGACATGCTGTCACCATTCATAAACATCCTGTGAGTCGATCAACTGTTGCTGCAACTGCAAATAAGGATCATAAAATGTGTAAAATGTAGAAGAATCTACCCCTGCTTGTTTCTCCTATTTCATAACCACATTCCCGGTTGGTGGTTTGCATTCAGAAAAGAAGTGAAAAGCTGATGGAACCTTATGAGCTTTTGAACATTGCAGCACAGCATTTAAGTTTTTTGCTATGGACACTCAATCCTCAATTTGTTTAGGTAAAGATACTTTTGCAGCTTTATCTTTATGACCCATGAACTTGCATATGTTTGTTGAACTGTTTTGGTAGCAGGGAGATCTCTATTGCAGGATTATCAATTCATATGACTATAGAAGGTTACTGTGCAGTTCTATACGAATGACATAACCAAAAGAGTATTTCTGTCTTATCTAAATTAACTTTGTGCTGAAGTGACTGATGTTTGCAAAACAGTGGATGCTCGGGGTTTATGCAATAGGGGTTGGGAAGCATGGATTGTGCTAAAACTACAATTGAATCTTTGTCATTTTCCAAGTATATGCACTTTTGAAGATAGAAGAGGCATGTTAAAATACTTGGGTCATCTGAAGATTTGTTCTTTCTGTGGCAAAGTGTATCATATTAACACTTGTCCATAGAAACATTACACTCAGTGTGAGGAGAAAGGTCATGTGGGTAATGAGTGTTTTCTTTAATGTTCTTAATGTCTACAGGATGGATACTTATGGGGTGACTGTTATGCAGTCAGAGAGAATACAGACTCTCCTATTGAATTAGAGGTACCTGTAGCCATGGAGGAAGGGGAAGTGGGCCATATTTTTGATGATACCACATGTATTATTACTGTTGCTGATAAGTCTGCATATGATGCTGTGTGGCCTTTACAGGGTAAACATGTTGCTCTGTCTCCTTCTGTGGCTAGAATGGAGCATCTTCCTGATCATAGCATGTGTGAAACCTCTGAAGCTAATGATAGATGAGGGTGATAGTTGGAAATCACGTGATTGTCTGCTGACTGCGGATGATGTGCTATTGGTTACAGAATACAGAAATGGAACAAGATATTCAGGAAACTAAATTCTCTGCGAGATGGAAACTTATTTAGATTTTATCCTTAACTGTTAATAATTTAATAAGTGATATTTGATAATTTGAGATTTTACAAACATGTTTTCTATTTATTGGGAACTAGATTAGTTTCTCTATTAAAGACAGAAAAAATTAACACTTTATTAAATGGTAAAATATTTTGGTTTCTGGATACTGAAACTTATTCAAGTACAGCAGTTTTACTTAAAGATTAAAAATTAACAGATCTTGGATATTACCTTAGTCATGCTGGGAAGGGTTGTGTCTTTGGATACTTGTTTATGGGGTAGACCAGAGTAGTCAAACATGCGGCCTGTGGGCCGCATGTGGCCTGCCACACTCCCACATGTGGCCCATGGCACACCCACGACACTCCAGTCCCAGAGTCAGTCTGCTCTCCCGTACACAGCAGGGCCACCAGCCGTGCAACCTTCCATGAAACCACAACTCATCACACTCTCATCCTGTGAATGTTTGAAGCAATCTATGAATCTATGATGAAGATCCAAATAAATCAGGGGCAGATAGTAATTATTGTTGTAACAAACTTGGATAATTGCAACCATAACCGGGTTTGTGTCAACATGCATTTTTGGAAGGATATGATATATCCATTATGGAGTCAAACTCAAACACATGTCATTAGTAAGTTAGTAGTCATTATTTAATCCTCAGTGATTTGACAGAAATAAACTCAAATTTTTATGAGGGACAGACCAAAAATATGAGGCAAAAAATCTGGGCGTTTTGTGAAAATCTCGAGAGTTAAGAAGTATGATAATAATGTTTTTCTATACCTCAGTTACGTAGTTAGATGTAAACAGAGTTTTGGTGAAAGTATGTTTGCAGATATGCAGAGAATGAGCCAACTATGACATTTTATGTTATAAATTTTGTAAATGAAATGTTTACTTACCAAATACTGCTGAATTATGCATAGATAAACAAGTCAAAGCTAAGTATGATATATCTGAAAAGGGTGCGTAAGTAAAAATCTCTTGACCATTAGTTCCCTACTTACACAAACGCAACATCGCTTGCTTTAAATCGCCTCAGAGGTAAAATTAGCTGTTAACATGAGAGGGACGATCAATAGAATTCCACTTGCCTCATTTACTTGATTACCTGAAGTCAAGCTAGCAGGGTAGTTTACTTTATAACCTTTTTGGTGAAGACAGCTTTGACCAATCGTCAGGATTATGTACAGTACAGTACTGGTACTGCTCTACTGCTACCACTGTTCTTTTTTTTATTTGAGGTCTCCAAAAATATGCAGTTTTGTTTTTTACTGTTTTATTAGTTTGTTTTTCTGGGTTACAGTGCAGCTGTTAGGTAGTTTAAGGAATGTTTAACAGTTCACTTCATTTTGATAAGGCGCAAACTAGTGTTTGAGACGTAATGACAGAATATGATCGGCAGTTCTGCTAGCAAAGTACGTTTTAAAATGACGGTGCCAAGTGTTTCTCTGTCAGTGAACTTCTTCTTCTTTTGGCTGCTCCTGTTAGGGGTCGCCACAGCGGACCAACTGTTTCTTACATGCACCATCTGTCTTAACTGATAAAAAATTCCTCTGAAAACTGGAAAGATAAACGGTGAAGATTTACTGGGAAAACGCCAAGAAAACAAGCATACTGAAATAAATGTCAACTTTATTTTACTTGTTGAGCTACAGATCAGTTTTGAAATTATTGTAATTAGGCAGTTACCCTTATCAAATGTGTCCATGTTACACTGCAGTTTAATTCTGACTGAAGCATCAAGTCAGTATATCACAACCAGCTGAAAGTTCTTAGGGTCTATTACTAAAGTAATTTCCAAATAAATGGAACTGCTAACGGAAATTTATTTTGCAGTTTTAGCATAAAAAGACTTAGCATATATGACCTGAAATGCAGTTGCTCTTTCAAAAGAAAGGTGGTTGGACTGAGTCAGAAACCATACACACCCATTAATGGAATGGCATCATTTTGCTTATTTGTCAATGAATAATATGGCATAAAAAACACTGTACTTATTACTTCATTGCAGTCCATATCCCAAACACACCTTTCAACTGTTCAGAATTTCACAGAATAGTCCAGATGTTTGCCTAATATATTGGTCTGTTCTTTATAAAATGTGTAGTTTTCTCACAAATCATTGAGAGTTACAGTCCGTCCTGTTTGGGGGAGGGACCAAAAGGCCCATGACGGGCAGTTAACACATCAAACCAGTGTCCCCAGAGTCACTGGTGTGGGACAGTCAGAAGATATCCCACAAACTGAAATGTAGGCTTGTTTTAAAAACTAAGTCGGTAATTGTAGTCAATGTAGTGGCCAGTCCTGTGCTTTTGATTAAATTGCAGCAGGTTTTGCTTATTGTTTTGGATAGCTTTCATGGAGCAATCTGTCTTTGAGCAGGAGTCTTGCTTTGTCAGTTGCAGTGTTAGATTGAATATATATATATATATATATATATATATATATATATATATATATATATATATATATATATTGTGCCTTAGTGCCATAGTGCCTTTTTTAGACAAGGCTCAAAAGACAAACCCACCACGGTAAATAGCACAAGTAACCAAAAACTGAGGGTAATGCTACTCAATGCCAGAAGTCTAAACCTCAAAATGCATGCACTCGAAGCATTCCTCAGTATGGAGAACATCGATACCTGTGCAGTAACAGAAACCTGGTTTAAGGCTCCAGAGAGCACCCCAGCACTACCAGGCTATAACTCATACCATACTTTTCAGCTACAGAACCCGGACCGAAACACAAAAGGTGGGGGGTGTATCCATATTCATCAAGGATATCCACACCTCCAGGTTAGTGGCACAGCCCAATGCCTCAGAGATCATCCATGTGCAACTAACAATGGGCAAAAGTGCAATTCAAATTGTAGCTTGCTACAGATCACCCACCATGACCCAGGAGCCCCATTCTGCATTTCTGGAGACACTGGAAAATATGAAGGTCTTACCAAACTCCCTAATATTGTGTGATTTCAATTACCCAAACATTAAATTGGAGAACTACTCAAGTACTAACTCCCTTACCCAACGCTTCCCAGAATTTATAAACTCGAATGCCCTGGATCAACTGGTCAACACCCCCACCAGACGTGACAACATATTGGACCTGTTCATCACCAACATGGGCAACTGGTGTTCTACACTGGAGGTCAAACCCATGCTGGTTAGATCAGACTATAGACTAATCACTCTGGATATCCACATTCCGCCCCCACCCCCAATCAAGGAAACCACCGTGAAAAACTTTTCAGAAGCAAACTTCATGTTACTTATGACTGAGGTGGAAAGGTTCACAGCCCTCATGCTAAAGGACAACGCTGTCCAAACAGCTGAATCCCTTACAAAGGCACTCTATGAGCACCTGCAGGAATGCATGGATCGTGCTATCCCAAGCAAAACCAAGACTCACTCCTCCAAGAAAAGGAAGCCAGTCTGGTGGTCCCCCGCCATAAACAAGCTATACAATAGGAGGAAACTAGTGCAGAAAAGAGTAAAATCCCAAGAAGGAAAGACATCCCTGATTAGTATCAGCAAGAAACTTCGATCCCTCATAAAATCATCCAAAGCTAGCTTCGAAAGAAAAATTGCCAAGGACTCCAAAGATAACCACAACGCATTCTTTAGCTATGCCAAGAGCCTAAGTAGAAACTCTCAGATCTGCTCTGAGTTAGTGCAGAATGGCACAAAATACACTGAACCGACTGATATTGCCAACATTCTGGCAGACAGGTTTAGTGCAAACTTCACCCCCCTCTTACCCCCTTAAGGGCCCATAACCATACCAGCAATCACTGACACACAGGTTAAAACAGCCCTATCTAAAGCGAAAAATACAGCTTCAATGGGACCAGATGGTGTCCCAGGCTGTGTCTTACATAAGCTCCATAATGAACTAACCCCTCACCTAAACACACTGTTCAAACTCAGCCTCTCTACAGGCTACGTACCCACAGAGTGGCACACAGCAACAGTTTTCCCGCTCCACAAAGGCAGAGCCACAAAGGACCCCGGGAACTATCGCCCTATAAGCCTGACTAGCCTGGTTTGCAAGGCTATGGAGCACATCATCATGGAATCCATTAACAGAGACATTGGGAACCTTCAAACATTGGATCCTACCCAGTTTGGCTTTGTTAAGGGCAGATTATGCCTCCTAAACCTGGTGGACTTCTTTGAGACAGTTACCAAAGCTTTAGATGGGGGAAAGGAAGTCCACACAGCCTACCTAGACCTCGCAAAGGCTTTCGACACCATTCCCCATTCTGGTATTATAGACAAGCTCACCAGCCTGAACATAAACCCCTATGTCACAAGATGGGTTTGCCAAAAGGCTCATGGATAGAACCCACACAGTGAGAGTTGCAGGCTCTAGGTCTGACTCTAAACCAGTTACAAGTGGCGTCCCCCAGGGCTCAATCCTGGGAACCCTTCCTGTTCGGTATATACTTTTCAGAGGGACATGCAAGCACAGGCAGACTGTGTTTGACCAAGTTCGCAGACAACTGCAAACTGGGGGCCATAATTGACTCTCCAGCAGATACAAACATCCTCCAGAAGGGTTTCACTGAGACGGATACCTGGTGTCAAAATCATGGCCTCAAGCGAAATGCCAAAAAGTGCATAGTCATCCCCTTTGGAAAAAACAAAGTACCCACGAACTACCACATACGTGGTAGTTCCCTAAATACAGAAAATGTAATAAGGGATCCTGGGACCCAAGTAGACAGTAATCTCTCCTTTGATAATCATATTGCCAAGGTGGTTAGACAATCCTTCTATGTGGCCCACCTAATCACAAAAGGGTTCGCATCTAGAACAAAAGAGGTTACTGTGCCCCTCTACTCATCACTCATCAGACCCATCATAGAGTACAACACCCCATTTGGGATGTACCTTACAAGACACCTGAAACAGCTGGAAAGACCACAGAAGTACCTCACCAAGAGGATTACTGACCTCAAACATATGCCCTATGCAGCCCAACTGAAGAAAAGTACAATTGTGTACACTTACCATAAATGTAGATGTTCGAGTGTATTCACTGTTGCAGTCATTACATTTGGGTTATCTGCTTGCAGGTAGCCCTCAGTCGGCCTGATTAACAAAGTTTTGGGTCCTGCATCGGTTGCTGTCCCTTCTTCCATGACGTCAGGTCGTCAGGGGTATAAAACATGTGGCCAACACCATTACATCAGTTTTTCTTGCCCCAGATGTCAGGTGCCCGCCTAATGGGGAGCAATTAAATATAAAAGTACAATGATATACCTCCAACAAAAAAACAAATACACCAAAAAGGCTTTAAGCATAGTAAAGAAAAGTAGAGGTATAGCCAAAAGAAGTTAGGGGGCTGGAGGGAGGGTAACCAGGACTGCAACAGTGAATACACTCGAACATCTACATTTATGGTAAGTATACACAACTGTACTATGTTCTTCGTGTTTCACTGCTGCAGTCATCACATTTGGGTAGATTCCCAAAGCTGTGGTTGGGAGGAGGAATTTAGATAGCATTAGGACCAGCTATAAGGCCCTGCAAGACTGCAGTGGCAAAGCCAGCTCTGGATTTAGAGAAAATTGGCAAATGGTAATGCTTGGTGAAAGTATGCACAGAACACCAGGAAGCAGCTTCTAGGATGAGCCTCTGAGAAAGGCTGTAGAGGTAGATGCAGCCCTGGTGGAGTGAGGTCTGATCCCCTGGGGGATAGGTTTTCCATGGTGCTTATAGCAGAAATGAATGCAATGGCCTATCCATTTAGAAATGGTTTGCTCTGAAATAGCCTTCCCCTCTGCCCCTGCAGCAAATGCTACCAGTAGTTGTTCAGATTTCCTTTGAGATTTAGTCCTGTCCAAGTAGAATCTTCATTGTCTGTGCACATCTAAGGAATGCAGTATCCGTTCCCCTTTGTTCTGTGGATTGGGAAAGAAGGTTGGCAAATGAATGGACTGATTAAGAGCCACACTGGATACCACCTTGGGTATGAAGGATGGATTGGTTCTGAGGGACACCCTGTCCACATGAAAGATGATGAAAGGCTCCACTGCCATAAGGGCCTGTAATCCAGATACCCTTCTAGCTGAAGTGATTGCTAAAAGGAAAGCTGTTTTCCAAGAAAGAAATTTCAAGTCTGCAGTAGCAGCTGGCTCGAAAGGAGGTAGAGTGAGTTTCTCCAAAACAAAGTTAAGGTCCCAGGCTGGGGTTGGAGCTCTCCTGGGTGGTCTCAAATTTTTGGCCTCTCTGAGGAACTGCTTGAGCAGTGGATGAGAGAAGAGGGGGGGGGTTCTGTGTTATAATGAGCTGGAATGGCTGAAGCGTGGATTTTAATGGAGGAAAAAGACAGGCCCTTGTGAAGCATCTCAGTTAAGTATTGTAAAATCTGAGGAAAATTGGGTGCTGCTGTGCTCATCCCTTGAGTTTGGTTCTAGTCACAAATCTTTTCCATTTTTCAGCATAGGATTTTCTAGTGCTAGGCCTCCTTGCCTCTAAAATGATAACCATCACAGGTTTACTGAGGGATGGTAAAGGAGCGATTATGTAATTAGCCAGGCTGCAATGTTCAGTGTTAGAAGCTGAGGGTGCAGAATCTGGTTCTCCTGCTGAGACAAAAGGGAAGGAGTCTGAGGCAGGTGCCATGGGGATAACCATGACACACTGCGCAGGAGGGGGTACCAGTGTTGGCGTGGCCAGTCTGGAGCAATCAAAATCATCCTTGGTTTGTTCTGTTTGATTTTTAGTAGTACTTTGGAGAGCAGAGGTAGAGGGGAAAGGCATAGACTGATAGGTGTTTCCAGCTGAAGGACAGAGCATCCACTTTCCAGGTTTGTTTGTGGGGAGTCCTTGTGCAAAATGTGTCCAATTGTTAGTTCTGGGGAGAGGCAAACAGGTCTATATCTGGGCTCCACCATTTGCTTGTCAACATGTTGAAAATCCTTGGTTCCAGTTTCCACTTGTGTGGGTCCATGAGGTTTCTGCTTAGTCCGTCTGACAGTGTATTTACCTTTCCTGGCAGGAATTGAACTTGTAGGTGCACTTGGTAGCCCAAGGCTGTGTTCCACAATGCCATGGCTAGTCTGCAGAGGGGGTAAGAATGTGTACCTCCCTGCTTGTTTATGTACCACATAACAGTGGTGTTGTCCGTCTTTACCATTAGTTGTCCTGGAAGAATGTGGTCCTGGAATGCTGTTAGAGCATTCTGTACAGCTAACATTTCTTTTTGATTGATATGCAGGTGCATTTGACTTGGGTTCCATTTGCCCTGAATGTACTTCCTTGCCAGGTGAGCCCCCCATGCATAGTCTGATGAGTCTATTGTTAGGGTTTGGGCGGCAGGTAGTGGTGTGAAAGGTAGTCCCTTGTTTTGGTGGCAGGCCACTGCCCACCAAAGGAACTCTAGGTGTAGGCAAGATATGATAGGAATCATTGCTTCTAGATCCTGAGAATGTTGACACCATAGGCTTTTTAGATACCACTGTAGTTTCCTCATATGCAGTCTTGCATATGGAATTAGAAGAATGCAGGAGGCCATGAACCCAAGGCTTACAGTATTTGTCTTGTAGATAGCAGGGTTTTTGTGGCCACTTGTTTGAAGTAGGTTGTCAAATGAATTTGTTTCTCTGGCGTGGGATAGGCCATCTGGGAAGTTGCATTCAAGCTTGCTCCCAGGAATATAATTTGTTGACAGGGTACCAGGTGCAATTTCTTTTCGTTTATAGTGTACCCCAGACAAGTTAGAACCCTTTGTACAAAGGCCAGATAATTCAAAAATATGTCCTGACTTTCTGCCTGAATTAGACAATCATCCAGGTATGGGTATATTTGAATATTTCTTTGCCTGCAAAATGCAATAACTGGAGCCAGGCACTTTGTGAATACCCTGGACGCAGTAGATAAGCCAAATGGCAGTGCAGAGAACTGAGTGCATGTAGCCTGCTTTGAAGCGTAGGTATCTTCTGTAAGATTCCCTGACTGGGATGTGCAGGTATGCTTCTTTTAAATCTAGTGTTGCCAACCAGGCATCTTTGCCTAGCATTGGAGGTAGTTGGTGAAGAGTCAGCATCTTGAATTTTGGAATCTCCAAAAAAGGTGTTTAGAGTAGACAGGTCTAGGATAGGACGCCATGAATTGTCTTTTCTGGGTACCAGGAAAAGTCTCAAGTAAAAACCTTGTCCCTTTTCCTCTTCTGGTACCAGTTGAATAGCCCCCTGCTTAAGACTGAAAGTACTTGTTTTTGGGCCTCTGCCCACTGATTTGGGGGTAGGTCTGGCCACCCGCTTGGTGATGGCAACATGTGGAAGTGAAATCTATATCCCTAGGACACTATATTTAAAACCCATTTGTCCTGGGTAATGAGTTCCCAATTCTTTGCATGAAGAGCAATCTTTGCCCCCAAAGGAGCAGTCAGTTGATAAGTGCTTGTAAATTTTAAAAGGAAGTCATTGAGACAGTTTACCATGGGGGGATCCTATTACTCCCAGATTTGGAAGTGGAGGCCGCCCCACTGCTTAGTCCCATGTGTCCCCTGGGACTGAAACCTGGGGTTTCTGCTCTATCTGGGTTTGGCTTGAGAAGACCTGGAAGGGGCTGGAAAGGACCAATTCTTAGAGTGCCAGTGCCTTCTAAATCTAGGAGGCTGAACTTGCAATAAATCTTTAACAGTTTGTATAGATTTAGCTTTATCTTTCATCTTTTTAAGAACTTCCTCAGCCTTGTTGCCAAACAGGCGGGCCTGATTTAAGGGAGCATCCAACAATTTAGCTTTAACATGATCAGGCAAAGATCGCTCCTTAAGCCATGCATGCCTTCTGAGCACAGACCCAGTAACAGTGGCCCTGCAAGAGGCCTCTAATGAATCAAAACCACATTGCAAAGTATGTTTTCCAACTTGTTCAGCAGAATGCATTAAATCCTGTAATTCTTTATTCCCCATACAGTCAGGAATCAACATCATTTTCTGTTTAAGCAATCCAATAACATGTTGCTGATACTTTAACATATGAAACTGGCAGTTTAAAGCCCTAATGGCCAAGGTTGCAGAAGTGTAAACCTTCTTTCCCCATCTATCCAGCACCCTGGAGTCTATATCAGAAGGGGTAGGATTTTTAGCAGTAGAAGTCTTAATGCCCTTGGGCCTCTGTGAAATTGTCTTTGGATCCGCAATAGGATTTTTAAAAAGGAACTTGTGTGATTCAGGGACCCTGTAGAATCTGTCTGGTTTTCTGGGAGCAGGAGGCAAGGAATCAGGGGCCAAACTAGATTCCAAAAAAGCATCATCAACATCTAGTACAGGAGGAATAGCTAAAGGCCTATGCTGGGGTAGGAGTAAGAAATCCCTAAGCCTCTTTTCTGAATCAGAAAAATCCTCGCTTTCCCAGTGGAAATGCTCCCTTAGAGTATATAAAGTTTCCCCAAAAGAAAAATCCTCTGGAGGGGAAGCAGAGGGAATGGAGTCCTCTGCATCAGAATCCTCATAAGTAGATAAGGGCAAATCCAGATCATCAGAAGAAACAGAAAAAACAGAATCCTGGTCAGAAGATTCATAAACCACTTCGGTCCTAGGCCTCTTAGATAGGGGGGGTTGGCTACCCCTGATTAGAGTTATTAGATCTTCAGCCATTCTTATAATTTGTTTTTTAGGCATAAAGGGCTGAGCATGTGGCCTGGGCATCGGTTTTTTGGGCATGGTTCGAGATTTAGGCCCAAGAGAAGAAGGAGGCGTCGGTTTAACATGCAAGTCCATAGGCCTGAATACACCCTCAGAAGCCTGTGCCTGCACAGCAGCTTCAGTCCCATCCAAGGTAGAGACATGCACGGGTTCCATAGTTGAAGCATCTCGCGGCATTCTGGACCCGAATGGGTCTCAGTAGAGGCCTGCAAATCAGAGGTAGCGGGCATCAGGGGCTACAAAAATGCCTCACTGAGTACCAGCAAACTGGCGACTGGCTTAGGAGAAGCACTGTCGTCAGTTTTGGACCTCAGCGGCCTGTCTCTGTCTTTATCTTTGCATTTTTTTTTAATCCCGGTAGTCAGTTGGCTAGCCAATGACATTTCTGGATAATTAAACCAAGAACCGAAATATTTAGAGGTGAAAATATACAGACGATGGATAGTGTGCTGATTAAATAAAGCACAAAACCGAAAGCAAGGTACGTCGTGGTCAGGGCCTAGGCAAGGAATACAGTACGAATGAAAATCTTTATGAGGTATTTGCTTTCCACAAGTAATGCAATTATTAACTTTTACTGACATCGGTAAGGAGCAAGAAAAAGTTTCCCCAATGAGGTACTTAGCTTTAGTTGAAGACTTTGGTTCTGAAACTCGAAAACGAAAAATTCCAGGAGTTGACCGACCAGCACTTGCGAACTGCTTCTGCTTCAGGCACCACTCGGCAAGAAAGCCTGATGTAATGGCATCAGCTGCATGTTTTATACCCCTGATGACCTGACATCATGGAAGAAGGGACAACAACCGACGCAGGACCCAAGACTTTGTTAATCAAGCCGACTGAGGGCTACCTGCAAGCAGATAAACCAAATGTAATGACTGCAACAGTGAAACACAAAGAACATCTCCAGCTGTACTCGGTTGCATACCGCTTACTCAGAGGTGATCTCTGCCTGACATTCAAGGCCATGTCCAACCCAGAATTGATGGACATGCTCCACCTAAAAAAAACAAATCCTTGAGAGCCACACACTCTAGGGATCTAAACCTCACCACAACAATAAATAGGATGTGCTGGAGGGATAGATCCTTGTCCCAGAGACCCCCCCATGCTTTGGAACAGGATTCCAATCTACATTAGGCAGAGCCCCTCACTAACACTCTACAAGAGAAACCTTGACGAGTTGATGGGAAACAGAAAATTTACCCTAGGGATCACTGCAGTGGCTCTGTTGGACAGAGGCACAGGGAACTAATGGCTCTGCTGGACCGAGGCACAAGGAACTAATCTAAGGGGATGGCGAAAGCCAACACATTCCGGCTAGGCTTATAGATGCCCTCCGGCAGATAGCCTAGTACTTACCTATGAACATATATATATATATATATATATATGTATATATATATATATATATATAGTTTCAGTTAGAACTAATTGATCTCCAGTGTAATTCTGAGTTGAAGGATACTTTTTCAAGTGTTAATATTGGCACATTTTATCAGTATGTTGGGCCAACATATCCCCAAATTAAATGTTTGGCCTCAAAGATCATGTCAATGTTTGGCAGTACCTATGTCTGTGAACACCTCTTTTCTGTGATGAACTTGAACAAGTCTCGACTCAGGTCTCAACTTACTGGTTAACATTTCAACTCAACACTGAAGGTAGCCACTGCTCAGTCCTTAGTGCCAAACACTGATGCACTTGTGCAGGCCAAGAGGTGACATGTTTCTGGCAGCATTAGTACCAGGAATTAAGGTAAACAGCTTGATTTTCTTGGCTAAATTGACCTTTCTTATTATTATTAGTATCATTATTATTATCATCATCATCATTATTATTATTACAATACTCCCCTAATAAGTGGCCTCGATCTGATAATTACCTAGCCCGCATACTGTATACTCTGATGAAATGTTGCCCGCTGGGGTAAATGAGTTTGACAACCCTGGGGTACACTTTTCATTTTACTGTACTTTATGTTCCCACTGACTTTTATGAAAGGGTAATTTACTTGACAATTTTTGAAAGTTCAAATATTTTAACGGAGATCTCCGTTCAGCGCAGAATGAGAATATTTCCCTTTTCTGCACTGTAGTGCGATTTCGGAGTTGGTATATTTAAAAAGCAGGGGGTGTGGGGGGTGCAGGGTTCTATGTTCAGATAGGTTATTTGTGTACTTTATTTTTTTATTAGATTTTTGAACTTTTAAAAGTTCGTTCATATGGTGTCGACCATATGACAGTCGAACTTTTGAAAGTTTGATTATCTAATATAGACCCCTGACATATAATGCCCCCTTTGCCCCTTTGGCATGTATCTGTCCAGACACATGCAACAACTAGAATGCCTACAGAGATAACTTACTAAAAGAATGCAACATATTTCACATGGACTGACTCAAAGCCCTGTCACTATACTCTGTATCCTACAGACTGCTAAGTGTTGTCCTACGTATGTCTAGCATACAAGGCATACTCCAACCCATTGCTGATGGATTTACTGCAAATCAGCAAGTCAAATACATCAGAAATACTCGGTCTAGGAATCTAAACCTCTTCTGCTACATCAACAGACTGGTTTGGAGGTGTATTTTGCAGAAGATCTTGCTGCTGTGGAACAGACACCCCATCCACATAAAATAAATTTCATCTTGACGATTTTCAAGTGCAGCGTAAATCTATGGAAGGGAAACAGAAAATTTACCCCAAGACTGCCTTCTGTATTACTAATGGACACAGGAAGGTTCTAAATGATTTATCCCATGCACAGGTCCCCTCAAATTATCAATGGTATGATCCCAATTACTCTTATTAGGGGGTGCTATATAATTATCAACTATGGGATGGGTAAGGCCAATCTATACCCAAATGGGATAGGTTATTTTGAGCACAATAAGGGAAATTGTCTAAGCTTAAAATGCCCCACAAGGGCAGCTAACCTAGTACTTACCTATGAATCTATGTAAAGGCATTTCAAAAATACATTTGCAAATAAGCTTATACAACAGTTTCACACATCATAAGGGAAAGGTCAAATCTGAAGTCAATTATTTTATGTTTTAAAGTTAGCGGGGATACATGTGCTGTGGGGGGGGTGAGATCTTTGCTCCCTTTAGGGTGGTTATTAAACATCAAAATGCGTGAACCAGGTATGCAAGAACTTATAGTGGTTCCCAGCCTCTTCAGCTGACCAGATGAGGGAAATGGACATTTCTGTGTCTTGTGTGAAGGTCATGGTACACTGAAGTGTTTCTATAAGAAGTGGAGTGATTTAAGAGTGGATTGTAAGAATTATTACAGGTGGAAGTGTTTACTGACTAAGAATGAGAGATGGCAATTGTTTAAACTGCATTATTTTCAGGTACTGACAGAACATGATTACTTTTTAGGGAATAATGAGATTGGCTGCCTACAAATGGAAAAGGCATTATGTGAAATGACTAAATTAAAGGCGTCACATATACTCCTGAAGCCTGCAAGACTGAAGACATGCTGCCTTCTTGGGAAAGACTGTTGCATGGCAAAAAATGTTACGTCTTCTTTGAAGACTGAAGAGGGTATTGTGACAAATAAAATGACTGAATATTATTTGCAGCAGACTGCAATAAACACGCTACCAAATGAGAGTGAAGACAGTAAGCAGATGAAATTGAAACTTGATAAAGTTGCTGAAGTGGAAGAACAGAGTGCCATTTTGAAATCTACTAAGGCAGGCCATGTTCCTGGGAAGGATGTGATTGCCTGTTTGTTTTTACACAGCTTTCAGAAAGGGACAAAAGTGTTTGTGGCAATTATGAATGAATAGTTGACTGCAGAAATTTGTGATGAGAAAATTATGAATTTTGTGATAAAATGTGTTTGAAAAAAAGGAGAGAAAGCTAGCATTACAAACTAGTATCCGGTAACATCAAACAACATTGATTATAAGTTAATTAATAAACTCTTACAAATGTATTTGAAAAAGAGGATGGGGAGGTATTGGCTATGGAAATATATGAGGTTATGTACTAAAATGACCTGCAAATTTATTTTAATAAAGAGCAGCAAAAATAATAAGCAGTTACCTTATTCATACATTCCACTTAGCTCCTCTGCTAATCCCTTCACTGAGTTAAAGAAAAACGCAATAATACAATCTCTTTCAAATTAATTTGATAAAAAAAAATCACACACCAAAATCACTCAATAATAAATTACCTCATAATACACCTACAGTGTGACCATTCTGCATATGATATGACAGTTATGGTTCGACAAGGACATTTTGGTATACCTTTGGAAAGAAGAAAGTATAGTTGTGCAAGCTGAACTTACCATAACAGTAGATGTTTGAATGGTCACTGCTGCAGTAGCCTTAGCTATATGGGTTATATCCAGCCAAGGATATAACAGCTGAACAGCTTACAAAGCTTCAGGGTACCGTCTACGTGCCCAAACTGTCAAGCAGTAGGAGATGACCTGACTAAAAGACAGGTTTGGGCGCAAAGCCCTTCATAGCTTTCCTGCTAGCAGAGAGAGGGAGGCTGATTCCTGAAAGGTCAAGGCTAGGAATAGCAAAAAAATAAATGTTCACACCCTGAATAAAAAACACAAAAAATAAGGGGGGTGGAGGGAGGGAGTGGCTACACACTACAGCAGTGATCATTTGAATATCTGCTGTGATAGTAAGTTCCACTTACACAACTGTACTATATTGTTCATATTGTTCACTAATGCAGTAGCCTTAGCTATATGGTTGGGAGGTGGAAGGAAAGGTTACACAGCTAGAATTTATCATAAGAAAACCTATTCCAACACCTTTCTTCATTTTTCCAGTGCTCACCCTTACCACCAAAAATGATCTGTCATGAAGGGTCAACTGGTAAGGGCAGCCAGAATGATGACTAGTAACCTTGATTTCGAAAATGAATGTGAAAATTTAAAAGGGATGTTCATTAAATGAGCATACCTAAGTAACTTGTTGGACGAACTAATAGAAGAGGTAAAAAAGAAAAAGATGGAATGGGTTTTATAGGCCCATTTTAGAAGGCGAACACATACATGAGGTGCAGTTAACTGAACCAGAGGAGAGAATAGTAAGTACTAATACCAATATTAGTACGAATTTCACAACAGGGTGTGTGATCACTTATCAGACAGCTTACAAAGTGAGAAATATTATATACAAGAACTGGAGTTTCAACTCGGGCGAAAGGCATTTGGTTGGTAAAATAGGAACAAGTCCGAAGATTATTTACAACAGGAAAACAAATTTGAAAAACATTTTAGAGAAGAAGAAACTAAGATTGCATAGGAACCTGGGTACATTTAAATGTGGTGGTTGTCCTTATTGTAAATATATAGAAGAAGGGCTTTATGTAGAAGTCAGGGGTATGAAACTGAGGAATAATAACAGATGCAACTGTCAACCTAAAATGGTTGCGTACCTGGCTAGATGTCAAAATCGCCCTTCATACTATACAGGAAAAACAAAACGAAAGTTACGGGAAAGGATTTATGAACACCTATGTAGTATTTCCAAGAATAAGGGAGAACATGCCTTAGCAAAAAATGTCAGTTTAAACACAGGGCACACCTTTAAATTTAGGATAATACAGCAGATGTTGCCTAACCCGAGAGGTGGTCCAATGACAGTACCAGGTTTAAATGATATGTGTTCCATCCACAGCATTCTAAAATTTAAAAATGTAAAAAGATAATGTCAAATAAGAATTTAGATTTTCATATTATATTTCTATTCATGTTCTTACATTTACTTGCTTTTAAAAGTTTTGTATATGTTTTTATATAAGAGAAGTTTGAACAATATAACTGTGAGTATGTTGAGGGTACTTTAAATTCATGATTGGTCTTTTGATTACATGACTAGTAAGGGAAGGTATTTTAAACCAGCTCTATTCAGTCGCATACCGTCTACTCAGAAGTGACATGTACCTGACATACAAGGCCATGTCCAACCCGGAATTAATGGACATGCTCCACCTCAAAAAATCCAAATCCACCAAAACCACTAGAGCAAGCGACTTAAACCTTAGCACGGATATAAATAGGACGAGCTGGAGGGATAGATTTATCACTCAGAGACTCCCTATGCTGTGGAATAAAATCCCGGTCCATGTGAGGCAGAGCACCTCGCTGACTCTGTTCAAGAGAAATCTTGACCTGTGGATGGGAGATCGTAGGTTTACCCCGGGAATCATCTCTGTGTCACTGCTGGACAGAGGCACAACAAACTAATGGGCACAGTATTTTTTCATATAAGGGGTGGCGTAAGCCACAAAACTTTGGGCTAGGCTTATAAATGCCTTAGGGCAGATAGCCTAGTATAAACCTATGAACCTATGAACCTATAAATGCCTGAAGTCACGATGAATAGGAATGTGATGATAAACATCTCTTAAGTCTAGTGTTACCAAGAAACTTGAAAGAGGAAAAAGAGGTAACAGGTTGTGAAGAGACAGCATTTTGAATCTGGGCACTATCACCAGATCCAGAACTGGTCTCCAAGTATTTATTTCTTTGGCACTAAGAATATCCTTCAATAAAACTTCTTCCCCGCCTGGGAAGGAGGAAGTGGTTCTATCACTCCTTGGGACAGCATGTAATGAATAAACAAAAGAGTCTGTTCTGGAGGATGAGAAATGACTCCTTGGAAAGAAGAAATGTCTTCCTACTGCCAACTGTAAACCTGATCAATGATTTTCAGAACCCATCTGTCTAAAAAAAAAATCTGTTGCCAAAGAATAAAAATGGAGATTAAGACTTTCTGGAAGAAAAACGGGCCAGGATGGGAGGGGGTTACAAGGTTTCTTGAGCAGTCATTCAGATTTGTTGGAGTATCCTTGGTTTTGGGAGGTTTGAGACTTCTTTTGGAACCTCTTTATCACTTCTTTTTAAAAGTCTGTTTACCTGAATTCTGTTGAGACAGTTTATTGTGGTTTTGTGCTGAAATTGGATGAGGAGAAAGAAAATCCCTTGGACAATTTGGAAAAGGAAGGCTGAAAAATGAGAGATTCCCTGGATCAGCTTGCCCCTTTCATCGCTATTTCTGATTACCGATGCAGCAGAAGGACCAAAAGCTAAATCTCAATCTAAGTAAGAAGGTAAAAATCTCATTTTTAACATCATCTGGGAGGTTCTGGAAATGCGGCCAAACAAATCAACTTAAAACTGTGCAGTGGTCATAGCCCTGGAAAAAGTATCAACAGAGTGATATACACACTGCTAGCAATGAGTAGTGACCTGGCAGTAGTAGAAACTAAGCTATTTAAAGCACAAACAAATTCAAAAAGGAGCAGGAAACCAGAGGTAATCCACAGAATCAAAGTCCACAGAAATAGCGTAACACAATATTTTAATATCCGCTTTCGGCCAAAGACTTCTAAATCAAAAAGCAGGAAAATAATTGACAATTTGCAGCAAACTAGTCCATAACACCAAATTCCTCCTTTTTGAATTTGTTTGTGCTTTTGTGGTTTTCTTTTGTAAGCTATTTAAAGCAGTTTTTTCTACAGAAGAAACTAGATAAACCATTTCTCGTAATTTCACAATATGTCAGAATAAACTTTAACGTATGAGCTTGATAATTTAAAATTTTGAATTTCAAAACTGCAGAAGTATACACTTTTTTTCACATACCTGTCAATAATTCTCCCATCCTTATTAAAAAGAGTAGGATTGGAGTTTACTAAGTGCTTAGTAGCAGAGGAGTCAACTAAGGCTATAGCTGCTGGGTCAGGTTTGGGAATAGTGTATAAAAATTTAAAAGATTGAGAAACTTTATACATCCTATCTACTTTTTAGTTTCAGCTGTCTGGCTACCAGGAAAACTGCAGACAGTAAGACACACATCCTCTAAAGCAATAGGTGCAGCTTCTGGAAAATCCTTCTGTATACTTCTGTATTTTCTGAGTGGCTGAAAAACCACAGTGTTCTCCCACTGAAAACACCAGGATATTCTAGTAATACTCTCAGAGAAACAGAAACACCAAAAGGGAGAATCAGAAAGTGAGCTGTCCTCTGAGTGTGAATCAGAAATCTGAGCTCAAAACCCTGAACATGTCCCTTCATCTTCCTGTTCAGATTCAGAATCTTAAATCTCGTCAGGAAAAGAGGCATCCCTCTTTCTTTTACAAGAAACTACTCTACAAGAACGATCAATAGCCTGAATCAAACCCTGAGCTAGTCTCAATAAACTACTCCAAATCAAAGAAATTTGAGAAGCAGTAGGTACTGTTTTTTAATTTTATTTTTTTACAGAAAAATGGGGCCAACTGTGTTACTAATGGCAGTTGCTGCTTTCTCAGGAATGGAAAAATCATTGTGACACAACAGGGATACCTTCCCAGTTCCTTCTCCCAGGACCAACAAGAGTGGCTCTCCCTTGCCCACTGAGAAGACCCCAATAGCCACAGAGGACATGGCTAACTCTTGGTCCATAGTGGCTATAGGTGCTATGCCAAAGGGATCTGTGGTAAAAGAGTAGTAGTCTGAGGAACAACAAATGGCCACAGCAGAGTCACCCACCTATGGCTGAGGCAACTTGCTTGCCTGCTCTGATAGCAAAGGATGTTTGTCTTTCGGCTTTTTCCTGGTAAGGGGTCGCCACAGCGGAACTCTGGTCCGCTAATGATTGGCAGTAGATTTTTACGAAATGCCGAGGTGCCAGCTCGACGCCCAACCTTTAACGAAGGCATGCCCATTTACACACGCATGTCTTTTGAATGCTACCCAACCACGGGGAGGACACACAGACTCCACACAGAAGGCACTCCCAAGCCAAGCCGAGAATCGAACGGGAGAACCTCTTGCTGTGAGGTGACAACGCTACCGCCGTACCACCGCGGCAAACCTCTGATAGCAAAGGTACTGTGTTTAATGTTTTATTTTTGTGGCTAGAAGAAGGACTCGCCATGGGACTGACAATCTGTTCCATGGTCAAGTTGAAAATGGTGCCTCTGTCCTACGTAAAACAAGTAACAAGGCCAGTAAACTACTAGTCTACAAAAGTTACTTTTTTAACAGAAAATACATAGTAAGAAGCACGTTCAAATGCTATGGCAGTCCCACAATGGAAAAATAAACAGCATTTCTCCACAGAAAATATTTTATTAGTTAGTTAACACTACTTTTAAACTGACAAAAATGAGTGCTCTGTTTAAGTTTCTTATGGTCTCAAAACAATCCATTAAAACACAACACTCCTAGCTTTAAAATAACTTTTCTGAAGAGGAAAGTAATAAAACATCATAAAAAATTAGAAAATGAAAGTTTTTTTTGAAAAAGTGAACTTATCTGCCCAGTTAAAGAAAACAGAAGCTGACCATCGATCCTCACAAGCCTCAGAGGAGCATACTCTTCTGAGGCAGCAAAGATCTGAAGCGCTTTGCACAAATTTGGTCTTTTAATCAGCTCAGCTTGAGCTGCTTGACATTATGGGTGCATGTAAGGTGCCCTGAAGCTTTGGAAGCTGGCCAGGAATTATATCTTTGGCATAATATAACCCATATAGCTTAGGCTACTGCAGCAGTGATCAGTATGAAGAGCATCAGTGGAGATTAAGCTATTCCAGTTACTCAGTCTCACAGTCAGTGGTGTGAACCTGAATATTAGTTTATGAGACATTTGAACACTTAAGAATTTTTCCCACTGAGCAACTAACAGTGGGCCTAAATAAGGCATACTAATGACCAATAAATGTTTCTTATTTTGGTAATGCATGACCTTAAGATGAATTTATCCTGAATCTTAACTGATGACTGTCTAAGAAAGTTAACAGAAACTGTAAGACTTCTGGGTTTGTATTCTGGAACTTGTGTCTTACTAATGACAAGAAACTCCATGGGATTCATTAACACCTACGATAAGTGTACAACAAGTGTGTGCCATTCTGAGTGAATAGGCAACGTAAACATAATTCATACCTTCTTCCTCCTAATTTTATTTTTCTTACTGATTTTCTTGCAGCCTTAAACATCTACGGGGATTCATCACTACAACGTGAAGACTACATGTATACTTAGTGTAATGTTTCTGAGTGACTAGAAAGCAAAAAAATCTGACTGAATACAGATCATGTACACTTATGTACATTTAATGTAGGTATTAATGAATCTGGTTAAGCAGTTACTTCACATAAGGTAACATTCTAGGAAAAACACTACTAACCATTAAGTCAGTATGACCTTATCATTCAAAGAATATTAATAGTATAACAAAACTTTGTTCAGCACTGCTACTCTTCATAGGCATCTGTCAGAACCTTAGCCTGACATTTCAATGGGCGTTTCTTCTCTCTCTCTCTCTCTCTCTCTCTCTCTCTCATTCTTTGTCTATATCTCTTTTAATTAGCTAAACCACAGCCTGTAGCACTGCAGGTTTATTTAAGATCTTAATATATGTTAGGGATGTTATACGTTAGAAAATGTGTTGAAAGTGATTACTAAGTAAGTTAAGGAAAAAAAAAATGTAAACGCATTTGATGAGAATATAAGGAATGGAAAATATTTATGAAGGAAAACAATATTTAAAAATATAATACAAATATGACCATGAAAACAAATATAGAGCTGACACAGTAAGAAAAAGGATGGGGTATAAAATATTTTTGAAAGTTATTAAAGGGTGAATTTATGAGAAGAGTTGTCTGGGAGGCAGTATGACTTAGGATAGTTGTGTAAGATTTAAAGAAATTTCTAATTGGTCAGATTTTCCATGGAGGTTGTTACAGAGCAAATTGCCAGGGACAGGCATCTACGCAGCATAAAAAGGAGGAGGAAATAAAATGCAATAAATTTGAGTTTGAAGAAACAATATTATTTGGAATGTAGAAGAGTAAGAGGAATTTAGAATTTTGTGAGTAAAGAGTTTAAAACATACTTGTATGACAAAATGATAAGAATATGTCAATGTGCAGGCTATATGAAAATACTGATGATAGAAGTATAGAATGAACAGATAAATTATGTATGACGTGTTTTGTTTATCTTTGGAATATCTATCTCACACAACTTCCTCGGTGTACAAAGTTAGGAGTGCATGAAATCCCATGATACTTTCATTTGGAATTTGTCTCTTTTGCACTCACATTATTTGGTCTATCATATGTCAAAGTTGTTGCCACGGGAAACACACATAGCAAGGTGTCTGTAGCTCTTTTTTGTCACTTCACACCTACTGGGATGATGAAGCTATTTGGACTATAACGATTTACAACTCTTTTACTGTGTCCTGTCATTTACAATTGCACTATTTTCCTTCCTTTGGAGCCAAAACCCTAGTCAGCCCTAGGAAATCACATGACTTCTCATTTTGTTGTCTGCAGTTGAAGAAATCTGAAACCACCAACAGCAACTTCATTAGTAAGCTGAGCTTTGCAAGCCAGGAAATACAATGCTTTGTCTACCTGATGGAAGAAAGTTGATAACTGAAACTTAAAAAAAAATCTCTTTTTAAAGACCATTTTTCTCAGTGATTTCTTATAAAGCAAGTAATTTTTGCAGCACATAAGTAGGAACAAATATGTAAGTTTCTGCAAACCAAGACCTGATATTTTATGGAAAATTCTAAAACTCACCAGTATTTCTCCCTACTTCTAATCTGTGTTGAATTAAATTAATTGAGTAAGCCTCGCAGTGTACTATGGGAAAAGTATAAATTTCCAAAAAAACAAAGTCATGTTAGAATATCTGCATCAACAAGGGCATTCAAGGTTCTTAAAAAATAAAATTAGAAATAAGTAATTAGTGTGCTGTGGATAGGTTTCCTTTATGCAGAATTTCAGGACAAAATCAAAAAGGTATTTTTTTTCAGCAACCACCTACTGTGAACCTCTGAGCAACCACTAAAGTTCTTGAAGAAAAATCTTTTTCTGGATTTTGTTTGAGAGTTACAAAGGGTATCAGTTATCACTCTACCTCAAAGAATATATTCCATTAGTGATAAAAATCATATTGTGTAAGAGGCTACTGCTGTGCTTTCATATGATATAGTTTTTGTTTTTCATGATGGTTATACGAACAGATGGCACATTCAGTGCAAAATTACATAGTTATTTTTTTTAATGGAAAGATTTTTCCTTGACACAGCGACTTCCAGATTTGGCAGCCACGCATCACATACCAACTATTGAAAATTACTGGGACAACTCAAAGTCAAAACAACATCATTTTACATTTTCCCTACTGATATGATTGTTCAAGATTGAAAATCAGATGATACCTTCCTCTGGAAAATAATTGGAGTGCAGTTATTCTATATGGCCACACATCATTTATTCCTCCCAATGGAAAAATTTTATTTTTTGTTAAAGTTGGCTGCATGTTAAGTAACAGTGCATCATAAATTACAGACTAGGTGCAACCTATTGAGATTGCACTTACCTGACTAAAAGAATGAGGCTATTTTTCCAAATAAGATGTTGATACATTTTTTTTCTTGTGGTACAGCTGCTTGACAGAATTAGTGACTGTAGATCACATAATGCAAACTTCTAAAATTAGTAAAAGGACAGTCTGTCTTTAAACCATAAAACTGCTATCTTTCTACAGGTGAGGTATATATTTTATTTTCCCTTAAGTCATTTGCTTAAACACAATTTGGGAATGTCTTTTTGTATAGAGTCAAAAAAATTTAATGAAAATATAAAGCTGCCAGTGACATAGATGCACGAAACACAGAGATGTAATTTTTTGAAGACTATGGATAGTGCGTCATAATTTTCATAATCTGAAACAGATAATGTACAAGACGAAAGGTGCATGCAATGAGCAGTCATGGGACTCACAAAACCTCTTCCTATATCTTGTATTAGCACAAATGTAACAGTATTCCATGCTATAAAGTTAGTGCACTTTAATCTGCAGCTAGAGATACGATAGCCCATGCAAACAACAAAGAGCAGCAACTAAACTGTCCGTGTTTATGATACAATACTACATAAAGTAAAGTATTTCTCTTACTCTAATTAAATTTAATTTGGATGAATGGATGGGAAGTTGCACATTCATTCATGATTTAGTACCCATGACCCTTATGAATATGGGAAACATGTAAATGTCCCTCCCAACATGTCCTTGTTCTTCCCACCTTTGGGCTATTCCTAAGCAAAATGCAAGGTCTAAAAACTGCCATGGGAATGAAGGCTAGCTTCTTAAGACTCTCAAACATAAATAGTCTAGCAAGTACCTATGAAAAATGAATATGAAATTGCTTCCTATTTCAGCATGCACCAGCAGTTACTCAATTTCTCAGACTATAGAAGACACAAGTGAGAAAGAAGACATGGAGTCTCAAAGGTGGCCAGCAACAGCACTGTCATTTCCTTGTATATAAATATCTCAATAAAGCTCCATACACCTGGTCACACACAAACTGTTAGATGGTGTAGGGCTGATAACCAGGCAGAGTAGTTTGAGTTCACTGGCAATGATGGCATTAATGAAAAGCTGTCAAATTATCTATAGGACATTTCAAAATAATCTTATTTACTTATTTTATTTATTTATTATGCTTGTTATGGGATATAATGGACTGATCCTTTTGCATATGTTTCAGGCACTGTCAAGGCAGCAAAGTATCAAAAACAATACATAAGGAGCATAAGACATACAAACTGGAAAAGATAATGAATAAACATAAAAAAACTCGGCATTAATTTGTAGACAGTAAATGGAAAGAAGAACATAGAAACTGCACAGGTAAGTAAATAAGGAAATTACACTGAAACAGCAGCATATAAGACATACAACTGTAGTAGTAGTAGTGCAAATATATACAATATCTGCAGTCTTTAAAACTGTAAAATATTTAAATAAAATGTGTAAATAGATTTACAATATTTTCCTGCCTTTGAAATAAATGAACTGGAAGGTAATCAAAGCATCTTTCACTGTGTTCAAAAATTATTTTCTAGAAGATTAACTGATATAACTCTATATCTGTATGTTTTATCAACCATAAAATTATCTAGTGATGTTTTAAAAGTTAAAAGCTGAGTGATATGTTGTTCTACAATATAAGCAGATGCTGCATAACAGATTGATAACCTTTTTCCCTGTTATGTATATTTAGTTTTTTTAGTACAACCTGTGTTAGTCCATTCACTGTGTATTCCAAAGAAATGGGTCTAGCAGTGCAATGAATAGCAGACAGAGATCACAGACTTACATATTTTAATTCTTGCAGTCCTGCTATTTTCATTGCAAGATGCCTTCAGACCTCACTATTTGTATAGAGATATTTATAAGGTAAGCACAAAAATCTGCATTGCACCATATTACTGGATGAATCATTGCCATATCCATTAATACATTTATTTCTCTGGAACAGACCAACACTTTCATTACTATTAGATGAGGCATTTCAAATTAGTTAACTACTATAAAGATATTCTGATCAATGTAGCTGACAATCATTGCCTAGATTCAAAGAAAGTCTCTCTCAAGAAAAGGGACTGTGACTTCCCCACTCTGGGCCAAAAATCAGGGAGCCTGAATCCTCAGCACTGACACTGGAGAGGAATATTCACTTCGAATACAAATGGATACACTCAGTATTTCCAGATGCAGACCTCTCTGCATCAAGCACAATTTCCCTTAAGAGCATACAGGGAACACACTCAGGGTGGGGTCTAGCTTTCCTCCCTCTGTCTCTCTCCAGGTCCCCAATAAGGCTCCCCACTAGCACAACTGCAAAGTTCAGTGCTCAGCCGAGTGCCCAAGCCAAGTCCTCGACCACTCTCTGTAAAATCAGTGCTTCATATCCTTGCTCTAAGTAGCTGACACACACAACCACACACTGTGAGATTTGACTTTTTCACACACACACACACACACACACACACACACACACACACACACACACACACACACACACACACACACACACACACCTGGGAAAGGCTGGCACAGATTTACCCACTGTGCCCCCTTCTGCCCAAACTATCAGACATTTATCACTGCCACCAGACACTACAAAGCCAGCTACCTAAGGATCTAGCAAGGGTACCCAATTATACTGACCAAAATTAATATTAATACAAATGGTAATGTTGACCAAACAGCCAGGCTCCAGGAGTGGTCACAGTGTCACTAGCAGATATAAGTACTCTCAAAGATTAAAATATGCTCTATAGGATCATCCATAATGAAAAGTTTAAATATAATTAACAATAAATAATAAAAGAACATGAAAATATGAAATATCTATTTACAGTAAACACTACTAGAGTTTCATTCACAGGAAATATTAAAAATAACACAGCTGGAAGGATTCACACAGTTACATAAAAACAATACTTACCTATTCTCACTATATCTTCTTGAGTGATCTAGAAAATTACTGTTACTATTTACTTAATAGAACTAGGCAAGGTGAAGTAGTTGAGGGATCCTTGTATGTTAAGTTCCAAGAAACTGATTGCTAAGGTTGACTGAGAGACTTCTCAATATAACATCTAAATATTATTTCTGGGCTAGCTTACAGATTGACATCACATCTGGTCATCTGGCTTTATTTCCCACACCATCACCAACACTAGAAGCTGGCAGGATTTTAGCACCTATATGTTACCATACACACAGATAGAGTGTTTACCATTATCTCCAGCTTTAGTGACAGTATCTATATAGGCTAGAAGTGCAATGTTAGTACTATGGGAAAGTTGGAAGCCATGTTGTGTGGAGGATAGTTCTTCCTATAGGAGATACTTTAGCAATTGTTTTTGAAGACTTTTGTCAAGTATTTTGGAGATGGGGATATGACTGCTGTAGGTAGTAATGTCTGTTGACTTTCCTCCTTTATGCAGAGGGATAATGTGTAACTTTTGCCAGAGAGAGGGAACATGAGATTCCTGGACTGACCTATTTATAAGGATTGAGACAGGATAGGCAATGCTAATAGCTGCTATTTTAAGGCACTCACTTGGAAGGTCATCAGTTGAAGTACAGCATGGTTTAAGTTTATTTTAAAGTAGTTTTATATAGGATTTAGACACAGGTTCGAAGGTGAAAGTGGATGTGGTGATACATCACTGCTGGGCAGGGTTAGGATTAGACATTGGGGAATATCTGACTAGAGATGTTATGCCATCTTTGAAATAGATGGATTGCATTATGATTATAAGTGATGCATTATTGGTAGATAATTATGGCCTAATTTATGTCCAGGATGGGAGATTTCTTTACTGGTTCTTCAGAATTTTTTAGGGTTGTGTTTACTATTACTCTAAAAGTTATTATAGTATATTTTTTTCTCTTTGTCAATTTGCTTTTTAGTACAATTGTGAAGCATTCTGAAAATTTCAAGGTATTGTGGTGTTTTATATTTCTGCCATTCTTTGCACACTTTTTCTCTATCCTGTAATTGCATTCTACTATTTTTGAATAGCCAAACTGCATTATTTGTTTTTAGTCTCTTCTTTCTTGAAGTGCAAGGTTTTCAGGAAAGTTGTACTGAATTCATTTACAGCATCATCTAAAGGAAGGATTTTTAGGAAGTTCCTGTTAATAGAGGATAGGGTAGTATTGAACATTTCTGGGTTAAACCCAGAGAGGTTGTGTCGTATTTTACAAACGTTCTGTTTATGTGGATGTTTGAGATGTCTAGTTGTATAGACTGGGAGATGATCACAGGGTAGAAAAATGTTCTGTTTTGCCATCTATGATGAAATGAAGATTTCACAAAGAGGGCAGCATAAAGATTCAAGGAAGGGTCTCTACCTACTTGGCTGGAAGCTTGTAAAGAGGATGCACTTTCATGGAGGTTGAAGTAGCATAGCCATAGGACTTCCAAGCAATCTGCACAGCATCCTTAATGAACTGCTCCTCAGGTATCTATATTCTTTTTCTCTAGATACACTGCCAAGCCTTTTTAGGGGATGAAATCTGGGCTTGAGTCCTCTACGTGTCGTTTTTCATCCTGATGCCTCAGAGACAATGACTTCTGCAACTACTGACTCTTCAGGGAAGCCCAAGTGAGAATAAGTTCCAAGATCACTGCTACCAGAAGAGGGGCGTTTGTGCATGGTCTTGTACAACAGCACATGTACACTTCATTTGCACTGGGAGCCCAAATATGAGAATGTGCTGACCATAGATGGGTATGGGAAGGGAGGCTTCTACTAGGCAAGATGCTTCATGACACACTTCTCAAGTTTGACTGTACCTGAAACTCCAGTTCCCACCAGATATCAAACATGTCCTTCACATCTAGACCCAGGACTATAGAAATACCCAATGAATGCTCCTCAGCTGAGATCAACCAGCTTGGTACTACCTGAAGGAAGTTCTTGGGGAGATCGCTCAACCCTGAGTTACTTTGATCCACAAAAAAATAATTAAAGGGGCCACTGTCTGGATCATCCATCATCCACAGCCTCCAGCCAATCAACCTAGAGATAGGTAGAGTCACCAGTACAGGATACAAGCACCCCAAGGCAGACACCATAGGAATGCCTCTCATAGTCGGTAACCATTTGAAATGTTGGACCTGCTAGATTGAGTCCTGAAATACAGAAACTGAATGGCCAAAGAATACCAGAATACTAAGTCTGAGATGACATTTTTCAGAGTATTTTCTTTTCAGTGAGGTATGGTGATCTCAGAGTTGGTATATATAAGTTTGGGAGTGTGTGGGGGACTTGTCCCCCACACAGGAGGGTGCAGAGGATAAATAGGTTTAATCAACAAGAGTGATTTTTTTGATTTGCTCTTCTCCTGTGTTTTTGGTCTTTTTTTTTCAGCTTGTTTACATTCTACATTTTGAGTGCTGACATTTCAGTAGGGAGCCCTCATGGTCCTGGTCTTCTGTCAAGATAAAGGACAGGCCAGGGCTTAAGTCCTCATGCTGTTAGGATGAAGGCAGCACCTCCACAGCCCAAAAGGCCAGTTTAACACAGAACATATAGCAATTGGCTAGGCTTCTACCTACTCTTTGTGTGCACGCCCCTCTGAAAATGCTCCTACAGATGCCTGAAAGCTGACATATTTTTGACTATAACTAAGGCCATATGTTTTTTTTCCTTCAGCACCAACAGGGCAGATCCTGGTTCATTATTAGGCAACTATAAAGACTCTCAAGTTTATCTGTATGGTGTTCACATGCAGTTAACTTCACTGACAATAGCAAAGCCTGAGACGTGAGGTTTGGGAGATCCAGTGAGTCTCATGTCACAAAATGCTTCAGAATGGCCATGCACACATCCCTTAGAACATTAATGAAGAAAAAATAAATATATGTGCTTTTCTAAAATAAGATGCAAATGAAAATTTAGTTGTAATTAACAAGTAAGCACAGTACTTGCTAATTTTAATCAGTATCCTAACAGCAGAAGCCTTCAAAATAAATTCCTTTAAAATAAAGTCCTGCACATTCTTTTTCCAGTAATAACCACACAGAAACAATAATACTTTAAATATGAAGCAGTACTTAAAACATAGACTGAAAAACACATTCATAAATCATTTCTAGAGAATCCATGCAGTTTGAAAATTCCCTACCATTATGAGCACAACAGGGTTAGCCAAAAATGTATTATTAAGACTACCTCAATACAACTTCTTCTTCTTCTTTCGGCTTTTCCCAGTTAGGGGTCGCCACAGCGTATCTCCAGTCCACTAATGATTGGCAGTAGATTTTTACGGTGCCGAGGTGCCAGCCCAACACCCAACCTTCAACGAAGGTGTGCCCATTCACACATGTCTTTCGAATGCTACTCGACTGCGGGGAGGACATGCAAACTCCACACAGAAGATGCTCCAGCCGAGAATCGAATGGGAGAACCTCTTGCTGTGAGGCAGCAACGTTATCGCTGCACCACCACGGCTTATCCTAAGACTACCTCTACCTCAGTACAACATTTTTCAGAAATCTCCAGTCATACATGAAAACCCTGGCTTGCTTCTTTGTGCTGCAAGTGACCTGCCTGTCATGTCAGTTGGAGATTAATATGAATATTCTCAATAAGCATAAAACAGATTAGTAAATTAGTTGAGGTATAACGAAGAATGCGGTATTAAGGAAGCAGACTCTTACATACCACATCCTTTTACAGAGTGTTCACTTCTATATGCTTTTATGAAATACATTTCTGGACTAATGATGCATTTTTCCAAGTGTGATTATTGAGTATTCATGCTTAATTGGTCGTTTTAAATATACATTGTGGCTGATTGCATCTACTCATCATCTGACAAAACACAATGGCACAGAAACTTAGCATTTGCATCTCTTGAAACCACCAGTACCAACTTTTTTTTTATTATTATTTTTCCTAAGGAAATGTAGTCTACATGCTGAGAACATGGAATCTATAATTATGAAAACAAAATGCGATACAACATACTAAAAGATACTAAACATGACAACGTAGGCACATCAGTTCCATTCCAGTTTAAGGGCTGCGAAAGCAGTTGACTACCGATTATTAAATGCTCTAAATATATTTAAGATCAGCATTTAATGAAAGCATATATACACATACACATATGCAAACATACACACATATTTATAACATAAAATAATTTTAACATGAAGTAAAACTGAGATGTAAATGGCTTTTACTGAGACCTGAACCTCAGCAATTAAAAACTAAGCTGTTTTGACTTTCTAAATAAACAACAGAAAAAAATCTAACCTGATTAAGGCTCAATATCTTTAGTTCTCTTTACATGATACCCATTAGTAGCATACTTTGGTTACAAGAATGACTAATACATAAATTTAAGTTACAATAAAACTATACTACTTAAATGTGCATCACATTCCTTTTACACAAAATACCTTTGCCAGAATCAAATGAATCATACTATACTTAAAAATCCTGCACTTATTTTGGAATACCTTTAGGCAGGTCAGCGTGAGTCAGTTATACTAATAATAAGCATTATTAAAGATATTTTAGTATGCCAGAGCTTGGTATTACTCCAGTGAATTGTAAAGCAAAAGAATAGACATGACTTATTGCTGTGGGGTGTGTATTCTGATTTTAAGACAAGAAATTGTACATTGAATATGCTTGGAATGAGGTCAATGTGACATGCAGTATTTGAAACAATGAATAAGGATTTTAGCCAAACAAACCAGCAATGCAAAACAACTTTTTCCTGCATGAAAATCACCATTAAAACTGGTTATAACTTCTATTTATTTTATTTATTTGTTAACCAACTGAATGGGCTGGATGGACACCCTTTCCTGCCACATCATACAAAGCAACAATACTTTCAGAAGAAAAAAATATTATGGAAACAGTTAATTTAGACAGTTGGCTCTACATATAACATATTATTCCAGATTTGTGATGGAAAAAAGCAAATTACTGTACAGATTCACAAGGAAAGCATAATATTATGGCACCAGAATAAGGACATTTTTCACACTAAACTGAAGCTAATACCAAATGACTATCATAGGCATAGGCTGTCCTGATGCTAACTGTTCACTTCATGTTCCTGAAGCGATGACATTCACAGAAGTTTGTAAGGCACTATAGTGGATGACATCCAAAGGTGATGTAATGTTCTCATTCTCAGTCTGATATTAGGTAAGTACTATGCTAGCTGCCCTTGGTGGCCATTTTAAGCCTAGCCAATTTCCCTTTTTGTGGTTGAATCAACCTGTCTCGATTGGTTAGAGATTAGCCTTACCTGTGCTGTGGTCAACAATTATATATCACTTCTAGTGAAAAGAACTGGGATCATTACATAGATAATTTCAGGGGAACCATGCATGGCATAAAATGTTTACAATCAGAATCACATTTATTGCTAGGTATGTGCACATACAAGGAATTTGACTCCAGTTTCAGTGACTCTCCAAGTATGAATTACATAAACGACATACATACTACTATTAAGAACAAGCCAAAAAATGTAAATATACACACACACACACATATATATATATATATATATATATATATATACATACACAAGGTGCAAAGTGCAGCTCAGTGCAAGAAATACTGAAATAAACTCTGAAAGAAACAAGTATTAAAAATAGTCAGAGGCTGAGTTAACCATGTATGAACTTGATGGCCTGAGGAAAAAAAAACTGTTGTTATATCTGCTTGTTTTGGTTCATATTAATCTATGTTTAGGAGCTGCTTCTGTCCATTGGTAGTACAGTGGGCAGACCAGGGGTACATTTTCTATTTCCCATCCATAGATTCAAGTTGCGCTTGAAGATGGACAGGGCTGAACTTTGTTTTATGTGGATGGGGAGTCTGTTCCAGAGCAGCTGTATCCTCTGTGAGATATGCTTATCCATCCAAACTGTTCTGCTAATGTTGCAGTACAGGGTTAGATCCTTAGACGAACTGTCTGGTGCCATTTGACTCGTTGGTGTTAAAATTCCAAGGGATAGTGTGGGCAGCATGTGCCAGCTGGCACCTGGCCAACATGGGAACTACACTGACTCTCCATCTCAGCCACAGACTTCACTGACCGCTGTATTTGCAGCTGCATCAATACATACAATGAGGCCAGGCTACCTGCCAGAAAGAGCCTAGTGAGGGACTCCTCTCCCCATCACACCCCCAGCTACAGTCTCAAGAGAGAAGGAGTGTGGTTCAGATCTTCTTCCTCCGGGCCTGCAGAGAGTGCTGACACAATGGGAAAGTTGTTGTTAAGAGTATAAGTCTGGTAAGCACAAGAGGTTGTAACTCAAAAGGTACAATATTCATTTGGTACAAAAGTTTGTGTGGGCATTAAAAAAAGAGATAATGCACAAATGAGTGAATGTTCACGTGTGAGAATTCCATATGAAAGTTTCATACAGTGTAGGTAAGTTAGATTGTGCAGAAAAATGAATGTTTGGCTGAAAAAGTGCCAGCAGTAAAAATGTGTGGGGTGGTAAATCCTACCTCACCTTCCATTTGTGTAGTACATAACATGTGTGATCCACTGTATGACCCAAACATGCACTGCCCAGCACAGGCTGTCATTAACAATGCATGCATCATGCTTGTTCTGTGTGACACTGTAATGCCAATGTGGGCTCATCACAATCACTGATACCTGCAATAACCTCCGTGTCATTTTTATTCAGTTACTACGTCATCCTGCTCTTCTTTTACCATACATGTAATGTACAACAATAAGATGTGATTCCGGGTTATAAATACAGAATTCTGTTTCATTTTAAATTACTGCTGCAATAAAATTTGAAAGTTTAATATAAAAATTACCTTACTAGAATCCAGGCAAACAGACTGTATTTATAAACTGTTCTCCATACAAAATGCCATGATGCAAGCCTGCTAGACCTTTTTAACTCATTCACAGAATTTATTAGAATCATTTTTCCACAACTCTAAAGACAATGTTCAGGAAGCACACAGACCTATAATTTTCAGACTGTCCAAAACTCCCTTTACCGTTATAAACTAATGTTACTTTAGCTGTCTCCAAATATAGGTTCATATGTAAATGTGAGGCTAGCTGCCCTTGCAGGGCATTTTAAGCCTAGACAATTCCCTTTCAAAGGTAATAATCAAACCCTGTATCTTGTGTTTGTGAGGTAAACACCTTAACTAGTATGCCATCCTCCAACCCCAGAACATATCCAGTTTACTTTCATGGCAATATGCTTGTATTCCACTACTGTAATACATGCGATTCACACAGAATCCTATATGCTACAGTGTATTTAGTACTACATACTGTACAGCCTAGTACAGTATGCATTTATTAGTTAATCCTTACCCAGATACACAGAGTACTATGGTACAGGGGAATACCTGACACACTACATTAACCCCATCCAGGCCAGTGTTACCAATTTTGGGGCACCCAACAAACTTCTGCTGAACAGCTAGGAATCTCAAGTGCTGTCATCATGGATGTGTTGGACTAAAAAGATCTGATGATTTCCTTAAATTTTAATGTTCTTCCTGGCAACATGTGATACCCTAATTAGACTGATTTTTATATATGAGGTCTAGTTAATCTTTAATATAGTGAAACTAGGAACATGACTAGAACAAATTCCTGAATACACTGAATGATCTAATTTTGGAATGTCTGATTCTGAATGTGTTGGCTTTGATAATACAGTGCCAGTTAAAAATCTAAAGTTGGCTATGCTGCTGTTGCTTTTAAAACTCAGTCTGTTGCTGGACAATACAAAAAAGAGAACTAATTCTGGAATTAGTTTTCTGTATAGTGTCTAAATTTAGAAATCAAGCAGAAGTATAGCTAGGGTGTGGTGAAGGGAGCAGCCAGTATGGGTGCAAAGTGTTAGGGGGCACAATCTGCATAAGTTGATTGGTGCTCC
Organism: Protopterus annectens; assembly: GCF_019279795.1. NCBI lineage: Eukaryota > Metazoa > Chordata > Ceratodontiformes > Protopteridae > Protopterus > Protopterus annectens. Next base: position 560,255,164 of record NC_056733.1, read on the forward strand.
ATGTGCATCAGGCATAAATTGACTGCTGCTTGCAGTTTAAAAAGAAAGAAGAGCTATTTTTCTTTTCAAGTCTTAAGAGGAATAAACCACCAATAGCAGTGTAGAAAGCAATTTGCTAAAGTTTAAAAAGACAGAAGAGTCCCCCCACTTTTTTTCTGCTCTTCAACAAGGAAGATGGGGGGGGGGCAAACTGGACAATGGTCCCCGGTGCTAAAATGGTTATACCTCAGAAATCGAGTCTAATGTACAAAATCTAAAGTTTTCTCTAACCACTTTTTTTCACATAATGAGTCAAAAACAATTTCAAAATGAAGATTAAAATCTTCTAAATGGTTTTTGCTTCATATAGTCACTAATTTTCACACAGATCTGTGCCACATTTATCTAAAATTTTCTTTATTAACAGGCAACTGCAAATTACCCTTCCAAATCCTGTCCACCACTTTCTGCCAGTGTTTTGAGGCAAAAAACTATAGTCTAATTTTCTTCTATTTCATCTTTCTAAAAGCAAAATGATTTTAAGCTAGCTTACAACATAAACTACATCCTGAAATTTTTCCATACAGTTATTTCAGTGGAATAAGAAACATATAGCACAATAAATACAAAGTACTTGCCTAAAGACCAGTCGAGAAATGTATCGCACAAGTTATCTTACAAGCTCCTAAGGCTTACGCAAGACTGACAATCTTTATTATAAAATGATCTGCATGAGACCTTGGTGTTAAAGCTTTATTAGGATTTCTAGCATGTTCTTCAGTAAGGTGGTACGAGATGTTCCTTGCTCTGTTAAAATGGCTCACTAATAACAAAGAATAGTCATTGGTCATATACAATGGAGCACTGCTTGACCTGCTAGAGTTATTCTTTGCTACACACAGGCACAAACTGGCCAAGCGCACCATGCAATACTAATGTTATGGTAGAAGAAATCACTAGCAATATACAATAAGCAAACAGAGACATGATCTAGCTAAAGTGTCACTGATTAAGTCCAGAAAACATCAGATTATAAATGACATTAATGGTCTGCAACCTGCAAGAAGGCATTAGCCTGAGGTGAATGCAACTATAATATGACAGTGCTACAGATTACAGCCTCTAGCGATGGAAGTGTCATTTGCTCATCTCCCCTACCTTTCACATAACAAACAATAGTATTCCAACACGTGAAACTTCAGCTTGTATTTATTTTATATTTTATTTGGGTGTGTGAAAACTTATTGAATAGTAATATACTGAATACAAAGTAAGCTGAGAGGGGCCCTTTAACATAAACACAAAAACATAGATTCAGACTGCAGAGAAGGATCACTTGTCATACCAATAATATGAAGACCATTCTTAACTAATAGCTTTACATTTTTTTCTAGCTCACCTATCCTATTCCCTGTCTTACATTTGTCCCATTCATTCTTGAATTCTGTTACTGGGTTTGATTGTACTAGCTTTTCGTTTAGCTTTTTCCAGACATTTGTCGTCCTTTCGCTGAAATAATACCTCTTTGCATCTCTTCTGTGCTGTTTACCCTATAACTTGAAATCTGTTATCCTATTCTCATCATATTTTTTTAAAGGTGGCAACTGCCCTAATAATATCAATGAGGTTCTTAAAGTGTTATATCTTGTCTCCTCACTGTCTTCCTCTTTCAATAATATGATTTGTTGTAGTCTTACTTTATTTCTTCTCCTGTTTTCAGACAGCCTAGGAGTTTTAGCTTGACAAACCGATGTTATCAAAGTCACATAGTATTTAAATGGAAGTCATGCACAAATCTTCTGCATAGACCATTAACTTAACCCCTGTAAGACATTGCCATGTATACTTTTTAATGTGGCTTGAGGGAAGGACTCGGATTCTGACACAGTACAGTTGTGTACACTTACCATAAATGTAGATGTTCGAGTGTATTCACTGTTGCAGTCATTACATTTGGGTAATCCTGCTGGCAGGTTGCCCTCAGCCGGCCTGAATTCCAAAGTCTTGGGTCCTGCGTCGGCCGCTGCCACCCCCTCCCTGATGTCAGGTCGTTGGGGATATAAAAGAAACAGCTGACGCCATTTTCTTTAGTTTTTCTTGCCCCAGATGTCAGGTGCCCCCCAAAAGGGTAGCCAAAATTTATATGTATATAAAAAATTACATGCAGCAATATAAAATTTACCTTCATCTACAAGCAAATACACCACATAGGTTGTATAATCAGAGAAGGAAAGATAGGTTCCATCAGAAGAAAAGGGGGATGGTGGGTGGGTAACCTGGACTGCAACAGTGAATACACTCGAACATCTACATTTATGGTAAGTGTACACAACTGTACTATGTTCTTCGTGTTTCACTGTTGCAGTCATTACATTTGGGTAAAGTCCCAAAGCTAAGGTTGGGAGGCTGGAGCTAAAGAGCATTAGGAGCGGCTATGAGGCCCTGCAGAACTGTAGTGGCAAAGCCTGCCCTGGATTTAGAGTAGAATGGCAGATGATAGTGGTTTGTAAAGGTGTGCACTTAACTCCAAGCAGCAGCCTCTAAAATGTCCTTGGTAGGTACTCCCCTGAGAAAGGCTGCTGAAGTGGCTGCAGCTCTGGTTGAGTGTAGCCTAATGCCCTTAGGTACTGGCTTGCCATGGTGTACATAGCAGAAACTAATGCAGTGGCCTATCCCCTTTGAAATAGTCTACTTTGAGATAGCCTTTCCTTGTGATCCTGCAGCATATGTCACTAGTAATTGCTCTGTCTTTCTGAAAACTTTGGTTCTGTCCAAGTAGAATCTAAGCTGTCTGTGTACATCCAAAGAATGCAGAATTCTCTCCCCCTTGTTCTGTAGATTTGAATAAAAGGTTGGCAGGTGAATAGTTTGGTTGAGAGCCACACTGGACCCCACCTTAGGCATAAATGTTGGGTTTGTCCTCAGAGAGACCCTGTCTGGATAAAAAATGATAAAAGGTTCCACAGCCATGACTGCCTGTAGCTCTGAAACTCGTCTTGCAGAAGTTATTGCTAGGAGCAGAGCTGTTTTCCAAGATAAAAACTTTATATCAGCAGTAGCAGCTGGCTCAAAAGGAGACAGGGTGAGTTTTTCCAAGACATAGTTGAGGTCCCATGCAGGCATTGGTGACCTCCTTGGAGGTCTTAAATTTTTGGCTCTTCTGAGGTACTGCTTTAATAAGGGATGAGAAAAGATTGGTGGCTCTACATTGTAATGAGCCGAAATAACAGAGGCATGAATTTTAATAGATGAAAAAGATAGGCCTTTGTCCAGCATCTCAGTTAAGTATTGCAAAATCTGAGGAATATTTGGCACAGCTGTATCAGTTCCTTGTGCCTGGTTCCAAGCAGATAATCTCTTCCATTTTCCAGCATAAGATTTTCTAGTACTAGGCCTTCTGGCTTCCAAAATGACATCCATCACAGCTTTACTGAGAGGTGTGTTTTCTATGACTACATTATTCGCCATGCTGTCAGGTTTAAAGTTCTGAGTAGGCTGTGCAGGATCTGACTGTTTTGCTGGGAGAGTAGATGAGGTATTTGAGGTAAGGTCCAATCTGGGCATTGAGACAAACTCCTTAGTATTGGATACCAGTACTGGCAGGGCCAGTCTGGGGCAATCAGTATCATTTTTGGCTTCTCCTGTCTGACCTTTAGGAGTACCATGGGGAGGAGAGGCAGTAGGGGAAAGGCATATACTGATAGGTATTTCCAGCTGAAAGATAGGGTGTCCACTTTCCATGCTTGTCTGTGATAAATCCTTGTGCAGAATCCTTTTACCTGGTAGTTGTGAGGGGAGGCAAATAGATCTATGTCCGGGCATCCCCATTTCTTTGTTATCATGCTGAAGACTTGTGGATCCAGGTGCCACTCGTGGGGATCCATGAGGTTTCTGCTTAGTTCGTCTGCCAGAGTATTTTTCCTTCCTGGCAGGAATTGTACCTGCAGATGTACTTGGTAAGTCAATGCTGTGTCCCACAAAGTCATGGCTAGTCTGCAAAGGGGGTAAGAATGTGTGCCCCCCTGCTTGTTTATATACCACATGACCATGGTGTTGTCTGTCTTTATCAGTATTTGTCCTGGATGAAGTAGGTCCTTGAAGGCTGTCAGGGCATTTTGAACTGCTAGCATCTCTTTTTGATTGATATGTAGATGCATTTGGTTTGAGGTCCATGTGCCCTGAATGCAATTTCCTGCCATGTGGGCCCCCCAGGCATAATCTGATGCATCCGTTGTTAGTGTCTGCCTGGCTGGGGATAATGTGAATGGCTGTCCCTTGTTTTGTTGACAAGCCTTTGCCCACCATCGAAACTCCTGTTGCAGGCAGGGAATGAGAGTAATCATAGTTTCCAGGCTGTGGCAATGTTGAGTCCAAACACTTTTTAGGTACCATTGAAGTTTCTTCATATGCAGTCTTGCATATGGAATTAGTAGGATGCAGGATGCCATGAAGCCCAAAGCCTGCAGAATTTTTCTTGCAGATAACTGGGCCTTTGTTGCCAACATTTTGAAATAGGTAGTCAGTTGCCTTTGTTTGTCTGGCGTGAGATAAGCCATCTGGGCAGTTGTATTTAAGCTTGCACCCAGGAATATTATCTCTTGAGAGGGTACTAGTTTTGATTTCTTTTCGTTGACTGTGTACCCTAGGCATGTTATGTTGATGCTGTAGAAGAATGCCCTTGTTCTCTGCTTGAATTAGACAGTCGTCCAAGTAAGGATATATTTGTATTCCTCTTTGTCTGCAGAATGCAATTACTGGTGCCAGGCACTTTGTAAAGACCCTGAGCGCAGAAGATAAGCCAAAGGGCAGTGCAGAGAATTGGTAATGCATTGAGCCAGCCTTGAATCTGAGGTATCTTCTGCACATTTGTCTGATTGGGACATGCAGGTATGCCTCTTTTAGGTCTAAAGTCACAAGCCAAGCGTTTTTGCCCAGCATGGGCAGAAGCTGCTGCAAAGTCAACATCTTGAATTTTGGAATATCCAGGAATGTGTTCAAAATAGATAGGTCCAGTATTGGCCTCCAGGCCTTGTCCTTTCTGGGTACCAAGAACAGCCTTGAGTAAAATCCTTGTCCCTGCTCTTGCTCTGGTACGTGTTGAATGGCCCCCATGTCCATGAGGGATGAGACTTGTTTTTGTGCCTCTGCCCATTGATTTTTTGGCAGATATGGCCAGCCGTTTGCCTTTGGCAGGGTATGGAAATGGAACTTGTAGCCTTGTGACACGATATGTCGGACCCACTTGTCCTGGGTTATAATGTGCCAATTTTGAGAAAAAAGTGCTAATTTCCCCCCTAAGGGTGCTGCCAGGAGATAAACGCTTGGTGCAGGCAGGGGGAAGTCATTGGGACTGTTTCCTGTATGGTTGTGATTTGTCTTCTCCAACTTTGGAGGTAGAAGCTCCCCATTGCTTTGGGCGGTATGAACCTTGCGCCTGGGATCTGCCTCTAGGGCATCTGGATCTGCCCCTTTGAGGTCTGTCTGACACAGGAAAGGACCAATTCTTTGTTGGCCAGTGTCTACTAAACCTGAGTGGCTGTACTTGTAAAAAATCTTTGACCGTTTGCATAGATTTAGATTTGTCCTCCATTTTCTTTAACACCTCTTTTGCCTTAACACCAAACAAAGTATCATGCTGTAAAGGTGTATCTAATAATTCAACTTTAACATGATCAGGCAGATTTTGTTCCTTTAACCAAGCATGCCTCCTAATTACAGAATCCGTGACTGCGGCCCTGCAGGAGGCCTCTAAAGAATCAAAACCACATTGCAAAGTATGCTTTCCAACTTGTTCAGCTGCATGCAAAAAATCTTGCATTTCCTTGTTTTCTGCATATTCAGAGTTTAACAACATTTTCTGTTTAAGCAATGACATGACATGTTGCTGATATTTGAGCATATGAACCTGACAGTTTAAGGCCCTTATAGCCAAGGTAGCAGACGTGTAAACCTTTTTTCCCCATCTATCCAGTGCCCTAGAATCTCTGTCAGAGGGGGTAGGGTTTTTTGCAGCGGAAGCCTTAACTCCTTTGGGACCCTGAGAAATAGTTTCTGGGTCTGCAGCAGGGTTTTTAAAAAGGAATTTATGAGAGTCAGGAACCCTGTAATATCTGTCAGGCTTAACAGGAGCTGGTGGTAAGGAGTGAGGGGTAAGACTAGACTCCGAAAACACATCATCTACAATGTCTAACACAGGTGGGATGGCTAGTGGCTTGTGTTGAGGTTGTAAAAGTAAATCCCTGAGCCTCTTTTTAGATTCTGAAAAATCTTGCCTCTCCCAGTGGAAATGCTCCCTCATGGTATGTAAGGTTTCCCCAAAAGAATAGTCCTCTAGAGGAGAAGCTGAAGGTATAGATTCTTCAGCATCAGAATCTTCATAGGGGGAAGAGAATATTCCTGATCAGAAGAGGAATCAGAAGAAATGGAAACCTGATCTGAAGATTAATAGTCAGTCTCTTGCCTAGGCCTCTTATCAGGAGGGGCATGGGAACCCCTGATCAAGGTAATCAAGTCTTCGACCATTTTGAGCATCTGTTTTTTGGGCATAGAGGCCTGACCACGTGGCTCTTGAGTTTGTTTCTTTGCTTTGGAAGGTGCTTTAGCCTTTGCCTTTGAAGCTGAGGTCGGTTTGATGTAAAAATGTTTAGGTCTGAATACACCCTCAGAAGCCACTGCCTGCTCAGCGGCTCTGGACCCATCTGAAGGGATAATATCCGAGGCTCCAATACCTTGAGTTTCCAGTGGCATGGCCAACTCCAAGTGGGAGTCGGTAGCGGCCTGCGACTCTAAAGTAGCGGGCATCAGGGGCTGCGAAAGCGCCTCACTGAGGACCGGCGAACCGGCGACTGGCTTAGGAGAAGCTTCGTCATCGGTTTTGGGCCTCGGTTGTCTATATCTTTCCTTTACTTTGCGTTTTTTGTGAACTCCGATAGTCGGATGGCTATCCGACGACATTTCTGGATAATTAAACCGGCGTCCAAAATAGTTTAAAGCAAAATCATACCGACGCTTAATAGTGCATTGGTTAAATCTAGCACAAAACCGACAACCAGAAACGTTGTGATCAGGGCCTAGGCAAGGAATACAGTAAGAATGAAAATCCTTATGAGGTATTTGCTTCCCACAAGAAATACAATTATTAACTTTTTCTGACATCGGTCTGGAGCAAGAAAAAAGTTTCCCTAATGGGGTACTTAGCTTTATTGAAGACTTCGGATCTGAAACTCTAACACGAAAATCTCAGGAGTCTGCCAACCGGCACTTGCGAACTGCTTCTGCTTCGGGCACCGCGCGACAAGAAAGACTAAAGAAAATGGCATCGGCTGCTTCTTTTATACCCCTGATGACCTGATGTCAGGGAAGGGGCGACAGCGGCCGACGCAGGACCCAAGACTTTGGAATTCAAGCCGTCTGAGGGCAACCTGCCAGCAGGATTACCCAAATGTAATGACTGCAACAGTGAAACACGAAGAACATCATTAGTTCCCATTTAATTAAGACTGTAGTAATAATAGTAATAAAAATACAAAAAGATTCATTTCAAGTAATTCTACTTTGATGTATATCAGTAGTATGGATTTTCATGGATGTGAGAGGAAACTAGCTAAAAAATCAGTAGACAGAAAAAGAAATACAAAATACACATTACACTAAAACTAAAATTATAAATTACTAAACAGGAAATATAAGGAGGGAGTCAAAACATTTCTGTTTAGCTGTTCTTTAAAAATATTCTTTTCAGGAATTATTTACACCAGCTGCAAAACTACAGCACCAACTAGAATGCACTATAGTTTGACTTACTATGTTTTAAAATGCAACTGAAAAGTAAGTTACTATGTGATTAGAAAACAGGCAAGAAAAAGATAAAATGTTATCATTAATCAGTATTTGCAAGATAACACTGCTGAATAACGTAGCACCACAGCACTGAAGAATACAGTAATGACATATGTAACCTATATAATGTCTTACATGCCAAGTATTTTATGATATATACACTTTCATATATATGTGCATGTGACTGTGTGTGTTTATATACTTGTATTTCCTAACAATGGACTCTGATACAGGGATGTGATAAAAAAATGGTGTGCACATAGTTGCATTTATCACCGCGATATATGCAAGTTGAGCATTTATCAAGATTTCTGCATATCATCAACCATTCCTCAATATCCCTTACCGCTATGCACACAAACATACAAAAATACATGCATTAAACATATAAAATACACATTCAGACCCCACAAAACTGTGGCCATATAAATCAAAACGCAAAAAAATAAATGAAACTCACAACCAGCCAATTGGAAACCAATCGGAAACCATGCCACAAAATTACCTGACAATTTCAAACAGACAAATGAAGCAGAAAAAAAACACTCATTAGACAACTCATTCATAAAAAGCCACATAACCTCTTGAACAGAAAAAATTATCAATTTACTGCACCTACCAAAATGAATGACACAGTAATTACATGGAATATGCTGAAGACTATTTGCATGATAAATTAAATATCCTCAGCCTTCTAGATTATGGAATGTGTTTTCTTGTATAAATCTGCACTATGAGATAATTAATCACACAGCTGATTGTTACATATTCTTTACCAGAATAAGAGATGCAGTTAGATTTAGGGTTAGTTTTAGAAACATAGGTAGTCATGTTTGCAATCAGGTTTAGATTTACGGTTAGTATTCCTCTATTTTTGAAGTATTGCAATGCATTTAGCATGGTTTTTACACGTGTGGAATTGAACATGTGATGTTCAATTTTTGGAATTTTCAAACTGCTGACCTCAAAGCTGTGACTTTAGAAATTATGTTTCGCCTGTTTTCTTTTCCATTTCGGATATCTCATGTTATTCTGAATAGTCAATGCATAAATGGTACAGTACATTTTCATGCTAGAAGAGATCTTTTGCAACTTTTTACTCAGAGAATGCCTGATATTTCATGTAGACTCGTTTGGTCTTGGGGCACAGTCTTTTGCAAAATACAATATACAGAACACAAGCTATCTGTTCAATTTGAGTGAACTTTCAGGTCCAAAGTATGACATCTCTTGCTTGATAGCACTTCAGAATGCCCCAAATATGACTAACATATACTTGTCAGCATCTGTTTTCTTCAAAGTGGGGATATGATCTTTGAACATGTGTTCATCAATACAAGTCAAGTGATTGTGGAATGAATGTATGACTGTTTATCTAAAAGAAGGGTTTTCCCTTCTTCTGGGCATCCTTTTAGGATTGTTTCTGTTAACTGGTACAGTATCAAGTCCACTCCTGTCTGATTTTTTTCTCTTGTAAGACTGGCAAAAATGGTTTACTTCTATCACTTAAAGATCATGCAATAACTCTTCAATTGTTTCTTTTAGGTATGCTCATCTCAGTGTCCGTAAACTGCATCTGTTTCTAATGTTTGTATATCACATTAATATCAAATGAATGGAGGTTCAATAAGATTCCCTGAAGTCTCCGTGTCTGATTCAGTGAATTTTGAAAGATTTTCTGAACAGACTTATGATCGGATTCTATAAACACACAACATCCATATATCCAATCCTTTAATTTTTACAAGTATACACAACAGCCAAAAGCTCTTTTTCTATTTGTGCATATTGTGTTTATGCATCTATCAACCCCCCTAGATACACATGGTAGGGGGATTCCCTGCTTGCTATTGGTATAATACCTCCAAGTAGGCACTGTAGTGGCCAGTTTCTTCAAGATTATGAAGATGTCTTCTTGTGCAGCTTTCCAACAATATTTAACATTTTTTCAAGCAATTGTCATAATGGACTAACACTTTAAGAGTAAATTATATGTGAAATTTGAAAGATACTGAACCATTCCCAAGACCCTTGGCAAGGCAGCATTGTCTTCAAGATATTCCATCTGCTCCACAGCCTTGCCTTCTTCAGAACTGAGCTGTATTCCATGCTGTATAAGCATATGTCCAATGTACATGACAGAGCTCACACCTATTTGGCACTTCACTGGATCAAGGTTAATGTCACTGCACTGCAGTCTCTCCATACATCTTACCAATCTGTGGTCAACCACTATGTATATTTTACTTCCTCTGAGATAGCCAATAACCTATCAAGGCCTTCAAATATATTTTCATGCTTTTTGGAAGACCACTGCAGCTGACAATATCCCATATCGAATTAGTTCATACCTTCATAAGAGATTACTAGGCTAATGGCTCAAGAGCCCTTACAAGCCTCTCCAGTTTTACCCAGATTTTGTCTGATTTACTAACCTTAAGGGAAAGATAAGAAAGGTCTACAAGTGGGGTTCTGACTATTTTTTTCAGACTGCCTTTGTCCATAAGGGACATGGGCACCACCTCAGGAATGAATTTGCAATTTTCCATCCATAGGTCCAGATTGCACTTGGAGATGGTTTGGGAAGGACACTGTTACATGTGAATAGGATGCCTATTCCAGAGCAGGGGCAATCTCTGGGATACATATCTGTCTCAACAGTTACATCAGGGCTGGGTCAGAGACGGTCTTGTTTGTTAGGCACCGATCACCCCTCAGCAATCAGTAGGAAACTGAATACAATGACAGGACTTTTAATTGGTCCGCATATTACATGTTGGTTATACCCTGTATTTTTCTAGTGGGAAAACTCTGAGGATGCTCCATCTGTTGCAGGTGCCTGGCAAGGTACATGCCAAAGGCTGCATTGTTCTTGATTATTGGTCTGATGAGGCTTGAGTACAGTGGTATTACTGTGACATCCCTAGACCTGGATGCCATGCCTGTACATATAAACTGAGCCACATAGAAGGATTTCCTAACCACAGTGGGCACAAGGTGGTCAAAGTTCAGATTACTATCTGAGTACTCAGATCTCTCACTGCTGGGTATACTCCTGGGGGGAGTGCTATCAATGTTGCAATTTTCAGGAGTATTTGATTTCCTAAAGAGTATTATTATGCAATTCTTCACATTTAGTTTTAGGCCATGGCTCTAACACCAATCATTAGTCTACAGCAGTCCTTTCTGTAGGATAGCAACATCATTTAGGGAGTCAGTGATTGCCCCCAACTTGCAGTCATCAGTAAACCTGGTCAGCCGTAGGCCATCTACATTTGCCTTGACATCTGAGAAGTATATCCCAAACAGAAGGCGGGCCTAGCACTGAGACATTTGGTACTCCAATGGTGACTGGCCTATTGCTGGATGTGGATTCTCCCACTCTAACAACATGTGTCCTATCCGTGAACTATTTGGTTATCCATCTGGTGACACAGAGGTTTATGCCCAATTTTGTCAGTTTAAGTACAAAACCTGAGTGGGGTATTGTGTCAAATGCTTTGGCCATGTCAAGGTAGGTGGTATGCACTGTATGGCCTTGGTGACCTTTTCAAAGAAGTCCACCAAACTGAGTAGGCAGGACATGCCCTTGATGAAGCCAAACTGGGTTGGGTCTAGAGTGTGAAAATTTCCTACATCATTGTTAATCAGAATCAGATCCATGATTATCCTTTCCACAGACTTGCACATGATGCTAGTTGGACTTATTGGCTTGTAGTTTCTTGGATTTGTTGCTGTCTTTCACTTTACAGGGACAAAGACTGTATGGATATAGTGATTAAACAGAGATTTGTGTGGGTCTGCTAGGTCATGTTTCAAGCTATTTAATAAGCACCCTGGGATTCTGTCAGGGCCCATTGATGTTGTGTTTCTAGCTTTAGAGAGTGCAATGATGACCTGTTCTTTTGTGATAACAGGCAAAGAAGGATAGGGAGTATTTCATGAGGAGTGACCAGAGGTGATAAGGTGGTGAAATTTGAGCTGAATCAATCAGCCAGCAGGTTTGCTATTTCTTCTGCCTGAGAACAGGCAGTGCCATTTACAGCTAACTCAGCACATTGTTAAGTATTTCTCTTAAGATTTCTGACATAACTAAAAAATGCTTTGTGGTTATCCTTTGTTTGGGAGGCTATTTTAGTCTTGTATTTAGTTTTGAAGACTTGACTAGTTCCCCGATTTGTCTGTTGAGAATAATGAGGGATGTTTTTCTCTGTTGTGCACCCTCCCACTTACTTCTATACAGGAATTTCCTTCTTTTGTTGTATAGTCTATTGATGCCAGTGGTCCACCAGGGTGGCTTGTTTTTTCCAGCTAGACTTGGGTTTATTTCTGTCAGGTACTGCCTTTTCCACGCAGTTGTTTAAGTGGTTGTACAGGGCATTCATGTATATTCTGCATAGATCTCCATGTTTTCAGGGTTAGGTAGAGCTTTAAAATATCTATGCTATCACTTAATAGAAAGTAATTAGCCTTGGAAAAAATTCTTTAGGGTTTTAGGGTTTGATGAGGGTTCTACTGTTACATATATTTCAAAGGAGACTGATTTATGATCCAATCTTATGAAAGAGGACATTATGCTGGGCGGAGTGCAATGCTCCCCCATGTTTGTGAGTATTATGTCAAGGATATTGAAATCCCTAGTGGAGGTGCAGACTAGCTGTTCCAGAGCTTGTGCACTGACAAAGCCAGGAATCTCTGAACCTGGATGTTGGTAGTCATATATGTTTCCCAGTTTATGGAGGAGTAATTAAAACTGTCCATGAGTAGTGTGTTGGGCTGAATGGTAAGTAATTCTAGTAATTTCAGGTGGGCAGAGTGATTTTCATGGTTTACGGTTGGGGACCTTTAGCTAGCAGTGATATGATGAGGGATTTTGCTGATGATCAGTTGGACATGGAGTAGCTCAAGTGAGTCATCCTGCTTGACCAATCTAGAGGTATTCTGATTTTTATGTAAATGAAAACATCTCCTCCTTCCATTTTTTTTACATTTCAGAGGGTGGTCTGAATGTGTGATAGGCATTGTTGGCTTGCACTACTGGATTGCTTCCTCCGATTTGAACCACGTGTTTGTAACTGCATACACAGCAGCATTCTCTACAGCAAGGAGAGCTTCCAGGGAGTGCAGTTTCTTGTTAAGACTCCTAACATTGAGCAGCAATACCTTCAGTTTGGCAATAGAAGAATTTGATACATTGGTAGGTCTGTTGGTTTGGCATTGCCAAAAAGGCACTGTGTGTGTGTCTAACACCTTGACCAGTATTCGAAAACCTAGTGGTGACAGGTGCAGACCATCTTTCGCAAAGCACTATGGTCTGTCGATCATGTTGTCCCAGGCTAACAAATAATGGATCCCCTTGGAATGACCCAAGTAGTTAGGCCAATTATTGAAATCAATTATTTTTTGCTTGCAATGTGGTATTACTCTTGGTGAGGGTAGAATGCTGCTCAGTGCAAGGTTCCCATCAGCCTATGACATGTATTTGGAGAGGTCCATTATGTCTCGCTTCATACAGTTCAGGAAGGTACAGCTCAGGTCATTCATACCCACATGGACTATGACTGAGTCAGACTGTTACTGTGGTTTACTGATCTGAGTGATTGCATGATCTGGTGAATCCTGATCCCTGATAGGCAATGCCTTATCCAACCTGGTGAGGGTGGCTTCCATGTGTCTCACAATGGGGTCTTCTATGATCAAGATGTTTAAATGCATAGTGTTTCACCTTAGGGGCTTGCTTATGGAGACACTGTGATGTATAGTGATTGGTGTTGACTTGGTTTTGTTTGCATATGGTTTCTGAGGGCAGCATATGGGAGGCCTCTGAGGTTTTGTGAATACCTCCGCATATGGGGGTTTATGTGTCAAGACCTTATTTAGTGAGGGAAATCCATGATGGACTTCCAACACTGAAAAGTACTTCGCTCCCAGAATAAGGCTATTGAGAGTTCCCTCTCAATAGCCTTATTCAGTTCCTGCAGGCTCAATACATATATGTTTTTCTTTTTGTTTGGCTTACCACTGTTACCATTAACCCAGTTTACTTTTCTCTGTCAATAAGCACTAATCCTTCCATTAAGTTGAGCTCCTGCTCAATTCTTTGCCTAATTGCCATGGGCAAATGTCGCTGTGCATGCAGACAACTGATACATATAAACAAGCCATTATATTTTCCATCAGGCTCTATATTTCTTCTAGCATTATTTCCAGCCATTGCAGTTTTACTTCTGTGATTCAGTGTATTTTCTTTTACAACATGCACAGTGAAGTTTCCATGAGCATAGACATCACGCCCACTAAATCAGTTCACTTTACTTGCCCTGAGGCTATGTATGCTTTTGGCTTCTATATTAAATATTTGCTGGCATCACAACTATACAGTTTTGTTTGGACAATGTAAATATGTATACCTATTACTATCCTCAACTCTTCACATGTTATTTTTTCCAAGATGTTAGTCTTGTATAGTACTGTCACTTGAAACAACAATTTATGTGATTTAAGTACACATATGCAAGTGTCATTTATTCCTTCAGTATACATACATCTACGTCCTTAATAAGACAACAAAATGAATACAGGATTACGGAGCATGTCTTTTACTTCCAACACCTTAAAATATCTCTCATTTAGAATATTACACTCTGCTCTAGTGTATAATGTAAATTCAATGCTCTTACTATTAATCAAGAACTTTTTTGACATGTGATTTCTACTTGCAACATACACAAATTTCCTACTTTTGAGAAAGATTTAGCATACATACATCAACCATACCAAAAAACTGCACTGGTTTCAGAAATCACCATTCTCATCAACCACTTGTAAAACTTGTATCTGCTAACAGCACTTTTCCAGTTAACTTTACACATTTTAGAAAAATGACTAACATTTCCACAGTTAATGCAGATGTCTTTATAAGTTGGACAAGCATCACCATCATGGCAATATCAATACCACAAATCTTTTTTTTCTTCAGCAGTTTACTTTTCACACAATCACTCTGTATGCAACAAATATTCTTTCTATTATCAGTGAGTGATGTAAGCTTCCAAACTTGGAATCCTTAGCTTCATATTAAAGTCCAGCAACATAAACATCACTTTTGTAAAAATAAATGTATCATACAAGGGCAGAATGACACATTTTTAAAGTTCACTGTACGGTTTTAAACATTTGTCTTACCTCAAATAAATCATGTTTGCATTCTTAGGCATCTAAAATATACTGTACACTTAAACTGCCACTTAGATATTTTCATTTTTCTTAAATAGAACCAATACTAAACATTTTAAACCTTGATTCTAAAAGTTTTCTGCTATGTAACCCAAGTTCCATTTTATCAACAGGGATCAGAAATGTTGGTGCTGTCATATTTATGGACATTTTATTTTCCTGTTTATTTTTAAATATACCAAAGAATGGAACATATGAATAAAAATGCATTTTATTAGCAATATTTCTTTATTCCTCACACAATAAGGTATCATGCTCACTCACTCTCTAATGAGTTGCATACGACTCCAAGAGTGACCCACAGACAGCCACTGGTAGCCATGGAATTTTCAAGGCAAAGGGGGAAACGGAAGTAGGTTGCCAGGTCTTTCTTCTAAATCAACCAGCCACACACTCACAACTAAATGGAAACACCGCCAACTATAAAACAATAATATCAAAGACTGAGTTGATTTGAATAGCATTTCATTTTAGAATGGCACAAAACCAATACAGCTTTAGAAAATCCAGCTTTCAGAAGATCAGGATCTCCTAAAGGATATGTTACCAGTTAGCATATACTATATTATACCTAACTCTTTTGTCTTTTCCAGCACAAAAATCAGGATTTGCATTATGCTCAAGCTTAATAACAGATCTAAATTCTCCACTCTCTACACCAGGTTAGTCTCATATTCATTTGTAATACAGAATCTGAGTGTATTACTGATTCATCAAAATAAGTAATGCTGTCAAATGTGAGAGCCCTCAACCTCGGGATGTTATGCTGATTAGGCTTGAATATATCCAAGAGAAAATTCATGTAAATGAAGCAAAACAGGTACACCAAAAGGCAGCCCTGCCTGACAATGGTTTCCACCATCTTAACATCTTTATAATCCACTGACAAATAACTTTCATATAGCATCATACAGAGCACAGGTAATATGGTTGTGATACACTATTATCATATAACAGACCACCTCTCCTATCAGTTTTGTCAAAAGCTGATTTTAAACCTTTGAATTATGAATGAATGAAACTTTGTATAACATTGATACATTTTTTTCTATAAAATATGTCAAAAGAAAAAGAGAAAACGTTTTAGGTACAGTCTGTGTCCTGCAGTTACCACAGATGATTAAGACTATGAGTTGTTAACAAGCTGCTTCTATAATCCACGGTTTGATTCTCTCAGCCTTCATTTGCCTATTATGTGACAAGGAAACTAGACTAGGCTCCCTGACCACATGGCTAATAACTACCAATGAACCTCGCTGACATACAAACAGTCCAATCTCTTTATTTTGTTAAATGACTTTTTAGTATATATATTCAAACATCTTAAAGAGATTGCTTTCTATCAGCATATCATAGTACTATCCATAAAATCTACTTTTTTTCTTTCTGTCTGTAATCCATGCATTACTAAAAGTTTACACATCTTTGCTTGCATCCCACGAGACTCGGAACATCATTCTGATAATATTAGCACTGATTTCATCTGAATCCTCCACAGAAATCTGCAACCTGTCTGTCAGTATTATTCCACAGAGACAATACTATCCACGCAACAGCCCCTGACAGCATGAATCCCTTTCAGTGACTGAAATTATTGGATAAACCATGTCAACCTTAATACTCAGGCCTGCTGTAAACAGCCTCCAGATGACTCTGCAATCCAGTTTGTCAAGAGCTTCTTTTATGCTTTCCCAAAGTCTTATTATGGTCTTCTATTTTTTCTTCATTATCAATTTTATTCCATCCAACTTGAAAGTCTACCAGTCTTCTTTCTTATGGTTCTAACAGAACTTCATAGTTCTGTATTAGTTCTTTATTCATCAAATATTTCCTACACCTATCCTCTGATTTGTAGTAGTCATTGCTTTTGTTGTTAACATGTATTTTGATTTTAAATTATGCAAAGCCTAGGATTGTTTTCATTAACTTCATAACTTCATTAAATTTATCAAATGTCTGTTCTATAATGTCTTCACTATCCTCAGTGTATTTATGTATATATATATATATATATATATATATATATATATATCAATATCAAAATTAGTCATTTTGCTATTAACATTTGTTCTAAATGGAAAAAATACTTTGTCAAATAGTTTTCATTTTCCCGTTTTTTTTTTTTTTTGTGAATGTCAGTAGGCAAAACTACAACTAGTTTCATGTCTACTCTGAATCCCATCATCAACCCAACTTCTTAGATCTCACCTCCAGATAAACAGATCTAATATTGTTTTCCACTTCTTAAATTAATGCGTGTCCCTTTCAGTTTTATCTCTCGGCAATCTACCATTAACAGGGAATAAATTAAATTATTGACAATATTCATTCAGTTTCAGCAATATGAAAATCTGTATCTTAATTTAGCATGTAACTTACTTAAATCATCAATCAAAGTAATCCAGTAAAACTCACTGACAATATATATTTCGCCTGCAACTAGGCATACATTAAATATCAACATTATTAAATCTTTGTAATAGATTCTTTTGTAAGGAAGAAAATAACTTCAAGCTGCCCTAACCAAATCAAAAATATTTTAATAAAGTATCATGTATTGAGCATATCAATGCACTCCCACACACACATTTATACAGCATCACAATGCCACACCGTATCTGGACAAAGTTCACTTTGTCGTAACTGAAGGTTTGCATACAGTCACACTTTGGATATTTAGGACCATTCTTCGATCTGCACTTCGCTTGCTGAAGACATTTCATATTAACTTTGCTAATGAACTTTTATGTCAGTATCTATTGATTTAGAATGATAACCTACTATGTACTGACGGCAAGCAGATTCTTGCATCAGATCCAACTAATTCTTGGACTTTACATCTACATACCATACATACTGGATCGCAATGACCAACTGGGAACACAGTTGTGTACAATGTTTTTAGTGCTGGACACGCAGATGGATGCTGGATTAATTTATAGGTGATAAAAATTTGTGTATATGTTAGGTGATGTAGCAGTTCTAAGTTTTAATTTCTGTGAAGCCAGGAGGTTAAGGATGGGAGCACCATAAAGAAAAGTGGAGAGGAGACAAGTAGTGGTGATGGTGGTTTTAGTTGCATCTGTAAAAAAGTTTTTGGCTCTGTAAAGCATCCCTAGTTTTTGATGAGTTTTTCTTATGCAGTTTTGCATATATGCAGGTCAAATGTAAGGTTATCATCCAGTGTCAACCCTAATAGTTTGCTATTAGAAGTGACTTCAATGGTTGTATTATCAAGAGAGAGGACTTTAAATTTTGTTTTTTCATGAGCAAGGGATTTGTGAAAAACAAATGTAGTAGTCTGGTCTTTTTTGGGTTGAACACATGCTGTGAGTTACAAAGTCATACTTTACTGGCTGTTAAGGCTTACTGAGTACTTTTGGACATGTACCATGTTGTCAGACATGCAAATGAGAGTGGAATCATCCACATATTGTATTAGGGTGGCATGTTGTGTGGAAGTATAGAGAGTGTTGGCAAAAATGTTAAAGAGGAGAGGACCAAGGATATAGCCTTGTGATACACTGGTGGTGACTGGGAGGTAAGGCAACAGCCTGGACTGCCATTTTACTGGTGGATGCCTATTGTACAGGTAGCTTTTGAGCTATGAAACCATGGTGGGCTGAGAGAGACCTAGTGAGGACATTAGAAGTAGATGTTTGCTGTGATAAACTGTGTCGAAGGCTTTAGACAAGTCTAGAAATAAAGAAGAGACTAGTTTACCCATCTCTAGCTTTATTGACCATATGTATATAGGTTAGAAGGGCAGTGCTAGTCCTATGGGAAGGATGGAAGCCATGTTATGTAGGGGATAGGAGTTCTTCCTGCAAAGAGATATTCTAGCAATTGCTTTTGAATACATTTTCCAAGCATTTTGGCAAGGGAAGATATGATTGCTAAAGGTTTAAAATTATTAATGTCTGTTGAAGTTCCTCCTTTGTGCAGAGGAATAATGTGTAACTTTTTCCAGCGAGATGGAACGTGTGATTCCTGGACTGACCAATTTATAATGACTGAGAAAGGATAGGCAATGCTATTGGCTGCTATTTTAAAGTACTCACTTGGAAGTCATCAACTGAATAAGAGCACAGTTTAAGTTTTATTAAGAGTTGTTTTATGTAGGATGTGGGCACAGGTTTTAAAGTGAAAGTGGATGTGGTGATATGTGGCTGGTGGGCAGGGTTGGGCTTAGATGTTGAGGAATACTTGGATAGACATGCTACGCTATCTATAAAACAAGAGTTGAACTGTATTGCAGTTTTGAGTGGTGAGTTATCAGAAGAAGGGGTTTAGGTTGAAAATTTGGCCGGAATGCAAGATTTCTTTAATGGATGTCCAGTTTTTTTTTATTGTTGTGTTTAGTATTACTCTGAAAGTCAATTATAGTATAGTTTTTTGTCTTCATTTATTTGCTTTTTAGTATGACTTTGAAGTTTTCAAGATATTGAGATGTTTTATATTTATATTTTATACTTCCATGCTTTTTTTTCTATCCTGCATTAGCATTCTACTCTTTTTGGATAGCCAAATTGCATTATTTGTTTTCAGTCTCTTCCTTTTAGGAGGTGCAAGGCTATTTAGGATATTTAGAAAAGTTGCACTGAATTCAATGTCATCATCGTCTAAGAGGAGGATTTGTAAGAAGTGTGACATCCCCACTCTGGGCAAGTAATCAAGGAGCCTTAATCCCCACCATTGACACTGGAGAGGGATGTTCACTTGGAACAAAAATGAATATACCCAATATTTTCAGATACAGTTCTCTGCATCAAGGACAATTTCCCTTAAGAGCACACAGGGAACACAGTCAGCCCTGTGGCTGGATCCTCTCTCCAGATCACCAATAAGACTCCCCAGTGGCACAGGTGTTGGGCTGAGTCCTCAGCTGAGTACCCAAGCCAAGTCCTCCAGCACCCTCTCTGTGGAACCAGTGCTTCGTGTCCCTGCTACAAGCAGCTGACACACACACACTCTTTGAGATTTGATTTTCAGACACACACACAGACAGAGACACAGACACAGACACAGACAGACACACACACACACACCTGGGAAGGGCTGGCACAGATTTACTAGCTATGCCCCCTTCTGTACAGACTATAAGGTAGGTACACCACCACTAGACACCCAAAAGCCAGCTACTGTAAGGTTCTTGCAAGGATGCCCATTATACTGAGTGAAATTAATATTAATACAATGGTAATGCTGACAAAACAGCAAGGCTTTAAGGATTTGGGCACAGATTTGCAAATGAAAGTGGATGTGGTGATATGTGGCTGTTGGGCAGGGTTGGGACTAGATGTTGAGGGATACTTGGTTAGAGATGCTATGCTATCTATAAAATAAGGGTTGAACTGTATTGCAGTTTTGAGTGGTGAGTTATCATAAGAGGAGTTTGGGTTGAATTCTTGGCTGAAATGCAAGATTTCTTTAATGGATGTCCAATTTTTTTTATCGTTGTGTTTAATATTACTCTGAAAGTTAATTTAATAAAGTTTGTTTTTTGTCTTCATTTATTTGCTTTTTAGTATGATTTTGAAGTTTTCAAGATATTGAGATGTTTTATATTTATATTTTATATTTCCATGCTTTTATTCTACCCTGCATTAGCACTCTACTCTTTTTGGATAGCCAAATTGCATTATTTGTCTTCAGTCTCTTCCTTCTAGGAGGTGCAAGGCTATTTAGGATATTTAGAAATGTTGTACTGAATTCAATTTCATTGTTGTCTAATCGGAGGATTTTTGGGAAGTGTGACATCCCCACTCTGGGCAAGTAATCAAGGAGCCTCAGTCCTCATCACTGACACTAGAGATGGACGTTCACTTGGAACAAAAATGGATACACCCAATATTTCCAGATGCAGTTCTCTGCATCAAGCACAATTTCCCTTAAGAGCACACAGGGAACACAGTCAGTCGTAGGGCTGGGTCCTCTCTCTCTCCAGATCACCAATAAGACTCCCCATGGGCACAGGTGTAGGGCTGAGTCCTCAGCTGAGTATCCAAGCCAAGTCCTCCACCACCATCTCGGTGGAACCAGTGCTTCGTGTCCCTGCTACAAGCAGCTGACACACACACTCTGAGATTTGATTTTCACACACACTCTGAGATTTGATTTTCACACACACACACACACCTGGGAAAGGCTGGCACAGATTTACTAGCTATGCCCCCTTCTGTAAAGTAGTTACACCACAACCAGACACTCCAAAGCCAGATTCTGTAAGGTTATTGCAAGGATGCCCAAATATACTGAGTTAAATTAATATTAATATAATGGTAACATTGACAAAACAGCAAGGCTTTCAGGAGTGGCCGAAGTGTCACCAAATAAATATAAGTACTCTCAAAGTTAAAATATTCTCTAAAGGACTAGCCACAGTGAAAAGATTAAATATATTTAATAACAAATAACAAAAGAACATGAAAATACTAAACATCTATTTACAATATACACCAGAGTTTCAATCACAGGAAATATTAAAAATAACACAGGTGGAGAGGTTCACACAGTTAGAGAAAAAATAATACTTAACCATTCTCACTATATTTTCCTGACTGATCTAAAGAATTATTATTCTCTGGTTACTTATGAGAGCAAGGCAAGATGAAGTAGGTGACAGATCCTTCTTTGTCAGGTTACAAAAACAGAGTGCATTGAGATTTCAGTCTCACCTAATATTAAAATATATTTTTTAGTGATGGATTACAGAATGACATCATATACATCTGGTCATCTGACTTCTGGTTCACATACTACCCTCCTTGGCTAGAAACTGTCAGGATTTAGCACATATGTTTCAATAATACACACATACAGAGCCTTGCTAAGATCTGCTGCAGCTCCTGGAAGTCATAAAACAATTTCAAACATCCACCCTTCCAGAGTAGCAATTAGTTCACCCCAAAGACAATGCAGGAAGCTTCCTAGTACAGGCGTTTTGTTTCTGGCTGCATTGAAAACTGTAAGATACAATCTTTATGGTCTAAATTAAGTAATTTAATTTCTTACTATTTTTTCAAAGTTGAGCAGCTTGAAATTAACCTCTTCTCTACCAGTGTTCTCTGTTATGATATATACATTTCAACAGTTGCAATAATACATGTACATTTCTTCCTCTGTCCAGCAGGGCACACTGTTGATACATTTTTGACACAAGCAACTTTGCAAATACATTTTCAACACAGGTATCTGTACAAATCAATCTGATATTTAAACAACATACAATTCATCACTAAATTCTAGCTAGTTTGCTGGCATATGTTACACATCCACTGCTCTACTTCTCCTGGCAAAGCTGGCAATGCCTCACATTGTCACATTATCATAGGAAGTTTCAGTTAACAGATGATACTGTAGTAATGAGCATTTCTGGGTTAAACATGGAAAGGCTGTGTGTTGTTTTATAAATATGCTATTTAACTGGATGTGTGAGATGTCTAGTCATATGGGAGATAATCACTGAGAGAGTCTGACATTGTACCTGTGGTGGAGTATTAGCTAGGGTCTGATACTAGGATCCAGTCTAATAGAGAATTTGATGTTTTGCTATAATGTGTGGGGCTATAAATTAGTTGTGTGAAACCATATAAGTTCATGCTAGATGTAGGGGAGAGTTTATGTCTAACCAATTGACATGCACATCACTTAGCCATATTTTTTCTTGTGGAAATGTTATGGATACCAAATGTAGGATATCTTCCATTATAGCTGTATTTTTGCTAGTAGGGATATAAAGGACAGCAACACATATTTGTTTATAATTGTTTATTTTGAGGACATCAATAAAAAGCTCTGATGAACAGAATTTTGGTGTTGGTTTGCTGTAACTATAAGGGGAAATGCAGTAGGTATTGGGGAATATTAAAGTAATATCACCACCTTTCCTCTTTATACGGTCATTGCAGATGATATTATAACCAGGAGGTATAACTGTGGAGTTGTTTATGTTGGGTTTAAGTGAGAACATCAGGCCTATGTTTAGTAATTCAGGCATGTAGTTCAGCATTTTTATTTCTTATACTTCTAACATTTATTGCAGCAAAAATTAGATACCAAGGTTGGAGACTGGCTGTTGTTGGGTTACATAAGTGTGTGGGAGAGAATTATCTTTGTGTTCATTGTGATAGATGGGGCCAGGATTAGGGTGTACATCTCCTCCTAGAAGGATTTTAGTATATTGGGGAATTATGCATACTTGTTTTTTGGACAGGATTCCTGCACTTAATTTTGTTTTGTTTTGAGTTGAAATGCAATTAACTAGCCTACATTTGGAATAAAGATGAGAGGCAATATTAAATAGGTTTGGTGTAATGTGTGGAGAGTGTAAAGAGGAAGTATGGACAGGTGGTTGGGACTGAGATGGAGAGATGTTGCAATATATTACTGAGTCATAGCAGGATGAAAGATGGCACAAAAGGAGGAGAAGAATAGAGGGTAAGCTGAAGAGTGGCATAATTAAGTACAGGAATTCATATTTTATAAATGTCAGGTAGTGAGGAAGTAGCAATGAAGAAGGAAACATGAAGTTGCAGGACAGTGGCAGAATCAGTGATGGTGGATTCTAAAAGCTGGAAGAGGATAGGTAAGATGAAAAGTATTTTCTATAAAAGATGAGACGGGTGGACAGGCAGCTGTATTGCGAAGAGTGAGTGTAGCTACGGGCCATATACATTCTTCAGGTTGAAGAGAGCGTGAAGCATCATACATACTCACTATACTTTGGAAGGCCTGGGACAAAGCTGGGATGGAAGGATGAGGACATATTTGGCAGCTGTAAGAGGAATGTTTTTGGTATAAAAGAAAGATACCAGGCTAGTCCACCATATTCTATCTACTAAACTTAGTACTCATTAACAGTCAGATGAAAGGAAGGTTGACATAGATGGAAAGAAAGGAGAAGCAGCTACATGTAACAATCTGGCAGACATAACAGACTACCAGTATTCTTTTGATGACCTTTTTGTATATATGCATGCTTATAATAAAATGTAAGCCATGTATACTTTTTTAAAAATCAAATCACCATCCAGCCCAATACCATACTCATGGGTGATTTTAACTACTTCTCCATTAATTTGGAGACGTGTGTGACCGCTAACATGCATGTCCAAAGATTTCTTGACTCTATAAATTTAAATGCCCTGGAGCAGCTAGTCTGCACTCCCACTAGAGGAACAAATATCCTAGATCTGGTACTCACAAATATAGGAGAGTGCTGCACCCCCCCCCCACCCACCATTTTATGTCCTCACTAGTAAGATCAGATCACAAAGCGGTCTCCCTTGAAATAAAGGTAAAACTAGCCCCCCCCCACCTAACCCAAAAATGTTAAGAACTTCTCTTAGGCAAGTTATCCTCTGTTAAGGGCGGATGGCATAACTAGTTTCCAAGCTCCCCCAAATCCAGAAAACACAGAAACCTTTGCAGAGACATATATAAAAACCCTGTATGACCATATAAACAACAGCACTGAAATGGCAGTACCAGACCAAAACAAACCCACGTAAAACTGCAAAAACAAGCCACCCTGGTGGATCCCTAGTACTAATAGGTCGTACAACAAAAAAAAATACTATTGAGAAGGGGGAATGTGCACAACAGAGCAATAGGTCTCTCATTAGTCTAAACAAGTAAATCAGGGAACTAGTCAAGTCTCTGAAAGCAGACTGTGAAGTAAAAATAGGCTTCAAAGCTAAGGATAACCATAAGGCATTTTTCAGTTATGTCCGCAGTCTTAAGGGCAACACCCAAAATGGGGGGAATTAGTTGTAGATGGAATCACCTAAACTCAGTTGGAAGACATAGTAAATCTGCTGGCTGACAAATTCAGCTCAAATTTCACCTCTCCATCTCCCCCACTTCTCCCCCAAGAAATACCCTCCACCACTCCACCACTAATTATCACCAATGAACAGGTTGCCACTGCACTCTCTAAAGCTAAAAATATGGCTTTAGTGGGGCCTGACAATATACAAGGTTGCAGCTTAGATCAGGACTTATCAGGCCCATTAGGATCTCTGTTTAACTACAGCCTCTAGACTGGCTTTGTCCTGACAGAGTGAAAGACAGCAACAGTCATCCCTCTGCATAAATGGGGACCATCTACTGACCTGGGAAATTATAGACCCATAAGTCCAACTAGTCTTACATGCAATGCCCTGGAAAGAATAATCATGGACCTGATAAAGAATGATATAGGAGACCCCCAAATACTGAACTTGACCCAATTCAGCTTTGTCAAGGGCAGGTCATGCCTACTGAATCTGGTAGATTTCTTTGAGAAAGTCACTAAGGCCATGGATGAGTGGAAAACAGTACATACCTCCTAACTCAACCTGGCCGAGGCATTTGACAGAATTCCCCACTCACATATTATAACTTATAAATCCCTATGTGACCACATGGATACCCAATTGGCTCATGGACAGGGCACATGTGGTGGGTGAATCCACATACAGCAAGAGGCCAGTTACGAGTGGTGTGCCACAGGATGACCACTCTTGTTCCAAATATACTTCTCTGAAGTCAAGGCAAATGTGGAAGGTCTCTGGATGACAAAAGTTTGCTGACAACTGCAAGTTGGGAGTAATCATGAAACCCCCCAGCAATGTAGATATCCTTCATCAGACAAATGACTGATGCCAGAACCATGGCCTAAAACTAAAAGCAAAAAAATGCATTATCATACTCTTTTTGAAGCCAAATATCCCTGAAAACTACAACGTCAATAGCACGCCCTTTAGAGAAGACTCAGAAGTGAGAGATCAAGTTGCACAGGTAGACAGTAGCCTGAACTTTGACAGCCACATGTCGACAGTGGTGAGGAAGTCCTTTTATATGGCACATCTTATAAGTAAATGTATTGCATCCAGATCTAAGGAATTACAGACCCACTGTACTCAGTCCTCATTAGACCAATAATCAGGTACAGTACACCATTTGGCATGTATCTGACTAGGCACTTACAGCAGCTGGAGTGAACTCAGAGGTTCATCACAAAGACAATACAGGGTGTAAACAGCATGAACTATGAGGACAGACTAAAAGCCCTATACTTTTACTCTGACTCCTATCGACTATTAAGGGGTGATCTATGCCTGACCTACAAGGCACTCACAAGTCCAGCCCTGGTGGAGCTGTTACACATCTACAAGTCGAACAGCATGAGGATCACCCAATCTAGGGATATAAACTTAGTCAGCAACTCAAAAAACATGCTGGAGAAACAGATATGTGTCTCACAGATTGCCCCTTCTTAGGAACAGGCTTCCTATTCACATTAAGCAGAGCCCTTCCCTGGGCTTCTTCAAACACAATTTGGATCAATGGATGGGGAATCGTACATTCACACCTGGAGTAGTGCCTATGTCCTATATGGACAGGGGTAATCTGTAAGATACTCAATACACAGGCAGAATCCATGCCATTCTCTTGCCCCTAGATGCCACATATGTTGGGTAAAATTGAGTTATACTGGCTAGGCTTGTAAGGGCCTTTAAGCTGTTAGCCTAGCAATATCCTATGAACCTATGAACCTATAAAAAGAAATCACAAAAAAAATCTAACTGGCTGATGGTCAATAACAAAATGTAGAATGCGAAATGGAAATGGAACACATTAAGCAGCATAACTTTATACAAAGACATTTAACTCAGCAATACGAAAGCATAATTATTGAGATAAAAAAGTAAAGTGTATGAAAAATTCAAAACACAGCTGAGAGATTGAAAAGTAGAACCATTGCCCAGTTTGAGTAATGACATTTAAGCAGTGTTGTAAAAATCAGAGTTCTAACTCTATAGACTGATTTAATCAGTTCCATAAAAATACTCAGCTTTTGGGTATATTTATACATTCTTAGAACTTATCACTTGAGTAAGAATGCAAGATGAGCATGGTGAAAATTTATTGCAAAACATTTCAAACTGTCACTGATAGGATGAAACACCTCTTTTGGCAAATACAACCATAACCTTGAGAAGCACCCCCCACTACACATCACCTTATTAATGTGGGTTAACCCTAAACTTGTCAGCCCCTAACCCTAACACTTGTCTCAGAAAAAAAAACTTCTGTAACACTATCACTACACAAATTAGAGTCAGGCAACAAACAAGCACTAAAACACAAGCAACACATTAAGGCAGAGCTACTGTAGAGCTATTGAGCTATTAAAGGGTAGGCACCATTTGTTCTGTCCCTAACCTGCATACATGCCTGGAAAAATACTCACACCCCACGTCTAACCTTCTTACCTGTGTCTGCAAAATGAACTGCTGACAAAGTGAACCGCTGGTAAAATGAACTGTCTGTATAATGATACTGCAGTTCCTACTCTTTCCAAAATGAACTATATATACCATATTATATATGGGTGCACTTCAAAGCATCAAAAGCCCACAATATTGAAGACCACGTCATCGAGAAGAAAGCATCAAAACCTCACTTCAGTGAATGACCAGATCTTTGAATCCATTCCCAGGGTAAGTAACCACTCATCCCACAACTAATGAAAAATAAACTGCACTATCTCCAACCCACCCTAACTAAATATACCAACTCCAAGATCGCACTACAGTTGGGAAAAGGGCAAAGCCAACCTTGTTGGCCAACAGGTTACTTATGGAATGGATTCCAAGATTCGGTCATTCACTGAAGTGAGGTTTCGAAGCTTTCATCTTGACAATGTGGTCTTCGATATTGTGGTCTTTCGATGTTTTCAGGTAGACCCACATATATATATAGATACATACATACATATATATATATATATATAGACATATATATATATATATATATATATATATATATATATATATATATCTATCTATATACACACATATATATATATATATATATATATATATATATATATATATATATATATATATATATATATATGTGGGTCTACTTCTGTTCGTCGAAAACACTTTTTTTGAATAAAAGAAGCACAAACTTAATTCAGCGAAAGTGCACTTAACCGAAAGTCCACTTTTGCAAACACCGGTTCACCGAACAAGAAAACAAAAGAGACAAACTCTGCAAACACATTTTTGCAGGGGGGAACCCCCCTGCACCCCTCATGTGGGGGGTTGCAACCCCCCCATTTATATATATTAACTCCAAGATCACAGTACAGTGTAAAAATGGGTATATTTCCTTATCCCCACTTTACCGTGCTTCAGAGAACCAGGAAAGGGTGTTTGCAGAGTGTTTTGTTTTCTGGTTTGGTGAACAGGTGTTCGTGAAAGTGCACTTTCGGTTAAGTGCACTTTCACTGAAGTGGGTTCATACTTCTGTTATTCGAAAAAACAAGTTTTCGATGAACAGAAGTAGACCTATATATATATATATATATATATATATATATATATATATATATATATATATACATATATATATGTAGCCTACCTAGACCTCGCAAAGGCCTTCAACACCATTCCCCACTCAGGTATTATAGACAAGCTCACCAGCCTGAACATAAACCTCTATGTCATGAGATGGGTTGCCAACTGGCTCACGAACAGAACCCACATGGCAAGAGTTGCGGGAGCTAGGTCTGACTCTAAACAGGTTACAAGTGGCATTCCCCAGGGCTCAGTCCTAGGACCCCTCCTGTTCAGCATATACTTCTCAGAGGTACAGGCAAGCACAGGAGTACTACGGCTGACCAAGTTCACAGCAGACTGCAAACTAGGGGCTATAATTGACTCTCTGGCTGACACAGACATCCTCCAAAACGGTCTCACTGAGACAGATACCTGGTGTCAAAACCATGGACTCAAGCCAAATGCCAAAAAGTGCATATTCATCCCCTTTGGAAAAAACAAAGTACCCACAAACTACCACATAGGTAGGAGCTCCCTAAATACGGAAGACGTAATAAGGGATCTGGGGACCCAAATAGATAGTAACCTCTCCTTTGATAAACACATTGCCAAAGTGGTTAGAAAATCCGTCTATGTGGCCCACCTAATCACAAAAGGGTTTGCATCCAGATTGAAAGAGGTCATTGTGCCCCTCTACGCATCACTCAGACCCATCATAGAGTACAATGCCCCATTTGGTATGTACCTTACAAGACACCTGCAACAATTGGAAAGACAACAGGAGTACCTCACCAAGAGGATCACTGGCCTCAAGCAGATGCCCTATGCAGCTCGACTGAAGAAACTCCAGCTGTTCTCGGTTGCATACTGCCTACTCAGGGGGATCTCTGCCTGACATACAAAGCCATGTCCAACCCAAAATTGATGGACATGCTCCACCTAAAGAAAACCATATCCTCTCGAGCCACATGCTCCAGGGATCTAAACCTCACCACAACAATAAATAGGATGTGCTGGAGGGATAGATTCCTGTCCCAGAGACTTCCCATGCTCTGGAACAAGAATCCAGTCTACATTGAGCAGAGCTCCTCGCTAACCCTCTTCAAGAGAAACCTTGATGAGTGGATGGGAAAAGTACAGCTGTGTACCTACCATAAATGTAGATGTTCGAGTGTATTCACTGTTGCGGTCATTACTGTTGGGTTATCCTGCTGGCAGGCTACCCGCAGTCGGCCAGATTCCAAAGTCTAGGTCCGGCATCGGTTGCTGTCGCCTCTTCCCTGATGTCAGTGCGCCAGGGGTATAAAAGAAGCAGCCATCCCCATTTTCTTCAATTTTTCTTGCCCCAGATGTCAGATGCCCCTAAATTGGAAGGCTGAAAGAATATGCCAATCAAAATACATGCACAAAAATAACATGTCCTTCATCTACAAGCAAATACACCAAAAAGGTTGTATAGGATAGAGAAGTGTAGATAAGTCCCAGAAAGGAAAGGGGGGATGGTGGGTGGGTAACCTGGACTACAACAGTGAATACACTCGAACATCTATATTTATGGTAGGTACACAACTGTACTATGTTCGTGTTTCACTGTTGCAGTCATTACTGTTGGGCTGAATCCCAAAGCTGAGGTAGGGTGGCTGGTCTAAATAGGATTTGGAGAGGCTATGAGGCCCTGCAGAACTGCAGTGACAAAGCCTGCTCTGGACTTAGAATAGAGAGGTAAATGGTAGTGCTTTGTGAAGGTGTGCACTGAACTTCAAGTTGCAGCCTCTAAGATATCTTTGGTTGGTACCCCTCTAAGGAAGGCTGCTGAAGTGGCTGCTGTTCTGGTGGAATGAGGCCTAATATCCTTAGGCACTGATTTGCCATGTTGTAAATAGCAGAAACAGATGCAATGGTCTATCCATTTAGAAATAGTTTGTTTTGAGATAGCCATTCCCTGTGAACCTGCAGCATATGACACTAAAAGTTGCTCAGTCTTTCTGAAAACTTTCGTTCTGTCCAAGTAGAATCTTAGCTGCCTGTGTATGTCCAAAGAATGCAGAATTTTCTCACCCTTGCTCTGTGGATTAGGATAAAACGTTGGCAAGTGAATGGTTTGGTTGAGGGCCACACTGGACACCACCTTAGGCATAAATGTAGGGTTCGTCCTCAGGGAAACCCTATCTGGATGGAAAATGATGAAAGGTTCCACAGCCATGAGTGCTTGTAGCTCTGAGACTCATCTTGCAGAGGTTATTGCTAGAACAGAGCTGTTTTCCAGGATAAGAATTGTATATCTGCTGTTGATGCTGGCTCGAAAGGAGGCAGTGTGAGGTTTTAAAAATCATAATTGAGATCCCAGGCAGGAACTGGTGCTCTCCTTGAAGGCCTAATGTTTTTGGCTCATCTGATGTACTGCCTTAGTAAAGGATGAGAAAATATAGGTGGTTCCGTATTGTAATGGGCTGAAATGGCAGAGGCATGAATCTTAATAGATGAGAAAGAAAGGCCTTTGTTTAGCATCTCAGTTAGGTATTGTAAAATCTGAGGGATATTTGGTACACGCGTGTCTATGCCTTGTTCCTGGTTCCAAGCAGAGAATCTCTTCCACTTTTCTGCATAAGATTTTCTGGTACTGGGCCTTCTGGCCTCCAAGATAATGTCCATAACAGCTTTTGTAAGTGGAGTGCTCTGAATGGTTACATTATCCGCCATGCTGCCAGATTTAAGGTCCTGAGTTGGCTGTGCAGGATCTGACTGTTTTGTTGGGTCAGCAATTGAGAAGTTTGAGGCAATATCCATGCTGGACCTTGAGACAAGCTCTTCAGAATTGGGTACCAGTGCTGGCGTGGCCAGTCTGGTGCAATCAGTATCATGTTTGGCTTCTGTTGTCTGACCTTTAGGAGTACCCTGGGAAGGAGAGGCAGTGGGGGAAAAGCATATACTGTTAGGTTTTTCCAGTTGAAGGACAGGGCGTCCACTTTCCATGCTTGCTTGTGATAAATCCTTGTGCAAAATCTCTGTAATTGGCAGTTGTGAGGGGAGGCAAACAGATCTATGTATGGGCATCCCCATCTCTTTATTATCATGCTGAAGACTTGTGGATCCAGTTTCCATTCGTGGGGATCCATGAAGTTTCTGCTTAGTTCATCTACCAGAGTATTTGTTTTTCCTGGCAGGAATTGTGCTTGCAGGTGAACTTGAGATGCCAATGCTGTGTCCCATAAGGTCATTGCTTGTCTGCAGAGGGGGAAGGAATGTGTACCTCCCTGCTTGTTTATGTACCACATAACCATAGTGTTGTCTGTCTTTATCAGTAATTGTCCTGGATGAAGCAGGTCCTTGAAAACTGTCAGGGCATTTTGTACAGCTAGCATCTCTTTTTTATTGATGTGAAGATGCATCTGGTTTGCAGGCCTTGTGCCCTGAATACATTTTCCTGCCATATGGGCTCCCCAGGCATAGTCTGATGCGTCCGTTGTCAGTGTCTGTCTGTGGGTAAACTGAATGGCAGACCCTTGTTGTGGTGACAGGCTTCTGCCCACCATCGAAACTTCTGTTGCAGGCAGGGGATGAGTGCAATTACTGTCTCCAGGCTGTGGCAATGCTGAGTCCAAACACTTTTTAGATACCATTGTAGTTTCCTCATATGCAGTCTGGCATATGGAATTAGTAGAATGCAGGATGCCATGAAACCCAAGGCCTGCAGGATTTTCCTTGCAGATAAGTGGGTTGTTGTTGCCAAATTCTTGAGGTAAGTAACCAGTTGCTTTTGTTTGTCTGGTGTGAGATAAGCCATCTGGGCAGTTGTATTTAGGCTTGCACCCAGGAATATTATCTCTTGAGAGGGCACTAGTTTAGATTTCTTTTCGTTTACTGTGTACCCTAGGCCAATCAGTAATCTTTTTACAAACGCCAGATGCTTTAGAAGAATGTCTGTTCTCTGCTTGAATTAGGCAGTCGTCCTAGTAGGGATATATTTGAATTCCCTTTTTTCTGCAAAATGCAATTACTGGTGCCAGGCATTTTGTGAAGACCCTGGGTGCAGTAGATAAGCCAAAGGGCAGTTCAGAGAATTGGTATTGCATTGAGCCAGCTATGAATCTGAGGTATCTTCTGCACGATTGTCTGATTGGGACATGCAGGTATGCCTCTTTTAGGTCCAAAGTTACGAGCCAAGCCTTCTTGCCCAGCATGGGCAGTAGCTGCTGCAGAGTCAACATGAATTTTGGAACTTCCAGAAATGTATTTAGTAAAGACAGGTCCAGTATTGGTCTCCACTTTTTGTCCTTTCTGGGTACTAGGAAAAGTCTGGAGTAAAATCCTTGTCCCTGCTCTTGTTGCAGTACTTGCTGAATGGCCCTCATGTCCATGAGGGCTGTAATTTGTTTTTGTGCCTCTGCCCATTGATTGTGTGGCAGGTCTGGCATACCTTTTGACCTTGGTAGAGTGTGGAAATGGAACCTGTAGCCTTGGGACACTATGTTCAGGACCCATTTGTCTTGGGTAATCCTTTGCCAATTTGAAGAAAAAAGTGCTAGTTTTCCCCCTAAAGGGGCTGCCAAAAGAAAAGTGCTTGGATTTGGTAGAGGAAAGTCATTGGGACTGTTTCCTGTAAGGTTGTGATTTGTCTTCTCCGCTTTTGGAGGTAGGAGCACCCCATTGTTTAGGCCTGTATAAGCCTTGGGGCTGACCTCTGCCTCTGGGACGCCTGTATCTGCCTCTTTGTGGTCTGTCTGACACTGGAAAGGACCAATTTTTAGAAGGCCAGTTTCTGCTAAATCTGGGTGGCTGTACCTGTAAGAAATCCTTGACTGTCTGCATGGATTTTGCTTTATCCTCCATTTTTTTCAATACTTCTTCTGCTTTAGTACCAAACAAAGTATCATGCTGTAATGGTGCATCTAATAATTTTGCTTTAGCATGATCAGGCAGATTTTGTTCCTTTAACCAAGCATGCCTTCTAATAAAAGAACCTGTAACAGTGGCCCTGCAGGAGGCCTCCAGTGAATCATAACCACATTGCAAAGTATGCTTTCACACTTGTTCAGCTGCATGCAATAATTCCTGTAATTCCTTGTTCTCTGAACATTCAGTATTTGTCAACATTTTCTGTTTAAGCAGTGACATTAAATATTGCTGATATTTGAGCATATGAAACTGACAATTTAAGGCCCTTACAGCCAGGGTAGCAGAAGTGTATACTTTTTTGCCCCATCTGTCTAGAGCCTTGGAGTCACTTATCAGAGGGGACAGGGTTTTTTGCAGTGGAAGCTTTAACCCCCTTGTGACCTTGAGATATAGTTTCTGTGTCAGCAGCGGGGTTTTTATACAGGAATTTATGAGAAAACGGGACCCTGTAGTATCTGTCTGGCTTAGCAGGTGCAGGGGGGAGAGAGTCTGGGGACAGGCCATACTCTGAGAATACATCGTCCACAATGTCTAGAACAGGTGGAATAGCAAGGGGTCTGTGCTAAGGAAGTAGTAGAAAGTCTCTGAGCCTTTTCTTAGATTCAGAATAATCTTGGCTCTCCCAGTGGAAATGTTCCCTCATGGTATGCAGGGTTTCCCCAAAAGAATAATCCTCAGGAGGAGAGGCTGAAGGAATGGATTCTTCAGCATCAGAATCCTCATAGGGAAGCATGGAGTAATCTTGTTCAGAGGAGGAATCAGACGAAATAGAAACCTGATCAGAACAATCATACTCTGTCTCTTGCCTAGGCCTCTTATCAGGAGGGGGATGGGAACCCCTGATCAAAGTAATTATGTCTTCGGCCATTTTGAGCATCTGTTTTTTAGGCATGGTAGTTTGCGTAGGAGAATGCTGTACTTGTTTCTTTGTCTTTAATGCTGCTTTAGTCTTTGTAGCTGAGGATGGCTTAATATATAGTTGTGTAGGTTTGAAGACACCCTCAGAAGCCAATGCCTGCTCAGTGGCTCCGGACCCATCTGAAGGAATGATTTCCAAGTGTCCAATACCTTGAGTATCCAGAGGCCCAGTCGGCTCCATGTGGGAGTTGGAAGCGGCCTGTGGCTCTGAGGTAGTGGGTGCCAGGGGCTGCGAAAGCACCTCACTGAGAACTGGCGACTGGCCTAGAAAAGGCTCCGTCGGTTTTGGACCTCGGATGCCTATCCTTCTCCTTGTCCTTGCATTTTTTGTAAACTGCGGTTGTTGGCTGATCCGATGGCATTATATAGTTAAATCTTCGGCCAAAGTAATGAAATGCAAAATCAAACCGATGCTTGATAGTGCGTTGGTTAAATCTAGCACAAAACCGACAACTAGCAACGTTGTGATCAGGGCCTAGGCAAGGAATACAGTAAGAGTGAAAATCCTTATGAGGTATTTGCTTCCCACAAGAAATACAATTGTTAACTTTTTCTGACACCGGTCTGGAGCAAGAAAAAAGTTTCCCCAATGGGGTACTTAGCTTTAATGAAGACTTCGGATCTGAAATTCTGATTTGAAAATTTCAGGAGTCGGCCGACCGGCACTTACGAACTGTTTTTGCTTCGGCACCACGCAGCAAGAAAGACTGGAGAAAATGGCGTCGGCTGCATCTTTTATACCCCTGGCGCACTGACGTCAAGGAAGAGGTGACAGCAACCGACGCCGGACCTAGACTTTGGAATTCCGGCCGACTACGGGTAGCCTGCAAGCAGGATAACCCAAGAGTAATGACTGCAACAGTGAAACACGATGAACATCTATGTGGCCAAAGGTTGAGTATATCCCAGCCCCTCCAGTTGTGCATTGGAAGTGTGCAGTGTAAACCCTCAAAGTGACAAATCTTATGGTTTATCTGGAGCAGTATTTCACGGTCAAGTCTTATTCTGTCAAATCTGTTACCCTCTACAGGATTCTGTAGTTATGGTGAATCTGTATCTGTCACTGACAGTACAAAGAGTTGTATCTGCATGCAGAATGTTACTATGGCACTGCTGTTTTGTAGTGGTAGCCTTGGAATTGCTCAAAACATGTAAAGTACTACAACCTGCAAAACTGAAGAGTACAGACCGATGGTAAAGATAGCTTGATTATTAAAACACACACACACACACACACACACACACACACACACACACACACACACACACACAGTCTCTTCCTATAGAAAATAGTGGTCTTATACTCTTGAATGGTTTTGTATTAATGTATGAGGCAGATATTTATATTTCTTGCATCAGCACAGATCTGTCAAACTTAATTTACAAGCAGCAAAACTAATCACATTATTAATCATAAAACAAAATGCTTAACAAGTCATGAATTCAGAAACCTGACAGATACACTACAACAGTTATTTTGCAAGGAAAATCCCTGACTATTAATTAACTGGATGCATTCAGTGCTGTAATTAAAGCAGTAAGTGCATAGCAATGGTGCAAAACATTACTGGACAGTTTATGAAAGTTAGAAAATATTTGTGGCACATCAGCAGGAACAATGGAAATCTGCATACCCTTGTCTGTAAATGTATTCTGCTGTACTGTATTGAAATGCCTTATATATAGTACCCACAATTCCAGTATTCCTTTATACACTGGCACCTGTAAGAGTGTATAAAATGCTATTCAAACATTGAGTGAAAAGGCAACAACCAAGATTTAGAAAAAAATAATAATTAAATGGAAAACAACCGGAATTGCTAACAGATGGTTCAGTTTGAATGAGGCACACTGCAAAATTTAGCACTGGGTGCATATCTCCTTAATAGCTTTTTCAGTGATACTACTTAGGTACTAGAAAGAAAGTAAATCATTTGCAGAGGATAAAAGATTTACAGCTTGACAGAAATCTGTGCTAAGTAACTCTAAACAAACTTAACATTGAAAAGTATGTTTTCAACATTATAGCCACAATTATTTAATGTGAAATGAATATAAAGGTGCTAACTTGAAATGGAAAAACCCATAAGCACAATGTACTGCGGAAGAAGAGGTAGAAAACAAACACAATGTAAGAATGGAACACGATAATTTATATATAATATAAAAGCATTTGCTTAATCGCATACTTGCCTATTCTTTGTTTGCTTTTTTATTTTTTCCCACTCCCCTTTGCAATGGAGGAAAGAATACATACTGTATATTGTTTCTGTAGTACATACAATAATTTCATACTTTCATAAATAACAGTTCATGTGGATCTGAAATTTGCATACATCTGAAGAATACAGTGACATATGAAGAAAAATTCACTTGTCCTTGTTTAACACTACTCTTCTGTAAGATTATAATGCAGAAACCATAAAGATTAATGAGGAATATTATGGTAAAGTAATCATCAGTCAAATAATCATATGGAAAGAAATGAGGCTGAAATGTTCATTTAGCACTGATGTTGTACTTGTCATCTGGTATCCCTAAAGCACATACGGGCATTAAGAGTCTTGAAGATACTTAAAGAGTTCTTTCCAGAACTCTTGGATGTTTGGATGTTTAAGGGTTTACCAATTTCTGAGAGAGGATGGATATAGCTGTCTGGTGCTATTTGGAAAAGTGATTTTCACCCACAAACTCTACTGAGTGTGAAGGTGTTACTGCCTTTATTGTTTTTCTCCTAATGTTTATGGACATCAGGCTTGATGTACCTAAAATACTGACATGTCCTTAAGGAGTCATTTGTATATATCCCTTGGGCCTCCACTTCAGGAAGTTTAGTATATTGCAAAGTGAGGAATCTAGCTTTGCTGGGTCTCTCTTGCACCTTTTACTGAATGGTTTGTATGTGTGACTTTTTTACTCTTTGGTTTAGCTCTTAAGGAACAAGGAGATATTTTTATTCTTAAATATTTTAAAGATGATAGTTGAAATTGGGTAGCATACTTAGGCTAGGACAGACTCCGCAGTAGTGGTGCTGCGGTAGCGTTGTCGCCTCACAGCAAGATGTTGTCACGTTAGATTCTCACAGCGTCTTCTGTGTGGAGGCATGCTTGAATGGGCGTGCCTTCGTTGAAGGTTGTGCATCAGGGCTGGTAACTCTGCACATAAAAATCCACTACCAAACATTAGCAGACCGGAGTTCCGCTGTGGCGACCCCTAACCGGGATAAGCCGAAAGACACAACAACAGCAACAACTTAGGCTAGGACAGAAAGCCACTTAGCTTTTTGGGGTGTTTTCTGATGGTGTTCTGTTCCAGGAGCTAATGTAGTGAATATGCATACTTTATCAAAGGCTATTTTTATGACTAGTATTTTGACTGAAACAAAGAGCAGTAAATGGGCATACATATCACATTTCGGAGAATAGTATACTGCAAGCACTTGATGGTTTCAATTTTTAAAGGGTTTAAAACTATATATTTATAAAACTATATACCCTAGGCATTTATGTTACAGTATTTGACTTAATTTATTGTTAAATGCATTAGTAATGATCAGAAGGGAGAAGCGTTTTAGTTTCTGAGTAGAAAGCAAAAATGTTATTCTATTCACATTTAAAGGCAGTCTGTTGTCTAGGATCCAGAATACGAAACTGAGGGAGAGTTTCTGTACTCATTCTGCTGAGTCTGACCCAATTAATATGTAATTACATTCCCACATGAAGTAAGTGTTTTTGCACTGGGAGTAAAGATCTGAGTAAATGCTTTATACACAGGGAGATGAGGATGGGCGTGAGTATCGATCTGCAGGGGACACCAGACGTAAATGTTTCGGAGTATGCAGAGTATATCTTTACATTGTTACTTCAGATCTTGAGGTTTTTTTGATGAAGGTAGCTGTACAAGTAAATAACTACACTGTGTACATATTGTAATAACAGACCACCAAACAAAACTTTTTGTTTGTGATTTCTTTTCTTATACAAAAGCACCATGAGGGCTGGGAAGTTTCAATGCCTAACTACCATGGGTAATAGACTGGTAAACCTGGGGTCATGCACTGCATCTCACACGCATAGCCCTTTACTGTCTCAGCTTATGACAACATGCATCAATACTCAGCACCAACAATTTTCCCCACATTACTAGGTTAGGTCACTTACTGTGCGGTCTGAAGACATGTACCAAGTAATTAGGGTTGTACATACACTAGTGTGATGCTAGTCAATACTATATGTTTGGCTCATAGAAGGATCTTCAGCCAACACCTAGGTGATAATCTAGGCACTTTTACTCTTAGGATTGCTTTGACTGGTTCAAGCAAATGTCAGAAATGTTATACTTGTCTAAGACAATCTGGTATATGCAATGAAAAACATCAGTGAAAAAAAACACTTACAATAGCCTAATGGTGTAGTACAATGCAAGTGCAGAGGTGTCCAGTCTTGTAGAGGTTTTAATATTCAAATAACCGCAGATAAAATCACTCACAAGAGTGTAAGCCAAAACAACTCAAGAAATAAAATGCCACCGCTGAAAGTGACAGCAAACAGAGTTTAATGTAATTCAAAATACACACTAAGTGCTTTCACCCGACAGTTTTCCTGGGCTTCATCAGAGTAAAGCTTTGCCCACTAATAACCCATTTGAATACAGTTTAATCATGTGATCATACAATAATCACATCAAAATTTAAAATCACATAATATTTAAATAAATACTATTTCCAAAGCTTATAATAACGTTGTCATTTTTTTATTTCTTGACGTTTTTAATATTTCTCTGTAGAAGTAGTCCATCTTGTGTTTTGACAATACTGACACAATGAGATTTGATTGAAAAGGAGGAGGAGGAGGAATAGGAGGAAGAGCGAGGGAAGAGAAAAAAGAAAGATTATTCAACGGCTACTAGCAATGGGCAAATCGAGACACAGATGTAAAGAGAAAAAAATTATAGTAATTAACGCCTCTATGTATAACTTGACAGATGCTGAGCTCTCCATATTAAATAAAGGCTTGGCAGTAAAGAAGGAAATCTTGTAAAATCAAAAGTTAAAAAGAAAGATGATTCAAAGGCTACTAGCAATGGGCAAATCCAGACACAGATGTAAGTAGAAAAAATTATAGTAATTAACGCCTCTATGTATAACTTAACAGATGCTGAGCTCTCCATATTAAATAAAGGCTTGGCAGTAAAGAAGGAAACCTTGTAAAATCAAAAGTTAAAAAGAAAGATGATTCAAAGGCTGTTAGCAATGGGCAAATCGAGACACAGATGTAAAGAGAAAAAAATTATAGTAATTAACGCCTCTATGTATAACTTATCAGATGCTGAGCTCTCCATATTAAATAAAGGCTTGACAGTAAAGAAGGAAATCTTGTAAAATCAAAAGTTAAAAAGAAAGATGATTCAAAGGCTACTAGCAATGGGCAAATCCAGACACAGATGTAAGTAGAAAAAAATTACAGTAGTTAAAATCTCTAACTGATGCTGAGCTCTCAATATTAAACAAACATTTGGCACTAAAGAAGGAAGTCTTGTAAACTCATTAACTGATACCAGATTACCAGACTATTTCCTAAACAACTGAACTTGAAACTGTTGCTTCCTCATCCAAATGACCTAATAATCTCAGCTTTGAGAAGAAACAGTAATTTGGTTCCCTGAGAAGAAACAGTAATTTGGTTCCCCAAAGTTATCTGCTAATAAAGCATTTCAAATAACGTGGGAAACAAATGTGTGAACTCTAGAACACTAATTATAAATGTAAATTATATAAGCTCTTCCCTGATAAACATACTGCTCCTGGCAATTTAAATAAATATAGAAACATTATGAGAAGGCAAGGAGCTAAAAGGGGTACCACTGTAGTAATGGACGGAGATGACTACATGAACAGTATGTACAAATTACTTATTGATGAGACAGCATTTAAGAAAGCCACATACCTACAGACTGAGAAACTCATCACAGATGTACAGTGCCTATTGTATGAGCTTCAGGTAAGCAATGCCATCTAGAAATAGTTGCTGGAAGTTCTACGTGTATCCCAAGATACTTATTTCATATGACAAAAGCAATGTATAAAAGCAGACTTCCTCCATCTACGAGAGCAAGAGGTTTTAATAGAGGCTGAATAACAGAGCCCAGGTCTGCATATCTTGAATCTGTCCTGAAACCTGTTTAATGATTTGTAATGGCAGCATAAGGGACATGAATGATTTCCTTACACAACCATATCACTGGTACAATTTATTTAGTGCATTTGTTTACTGAAGGCTATCCCTTTTCAGTGGAGGCCAAGAGAGTAAAGCTGGAGAAAATTCCAACACTACTTAAAGAATAGTTGTGTAAAATCTTACTACAACCATAGATGTCCTTCTCTTCCATGTTGCAGTTTTCATAACCTTTGAGAAGGTGGTATGCAACCGAGTACAGCTGTAATTTCTTCAGTCGAGCTGCATAGGGCATCTGTTTGAAGCCAGTGATCCTCTTGGTGAGGTACTTCTGTGGTCTTTCCAGCTGTTGCAGGTGTCTTGTAAGGTATATCCCAAATGGAGCGTTGTACTCTTAAGATGGGTCTGATGGGTGATGAGTAGGGGGACACAATGACCTCTTTTGATCTGGATAT
The DNA here is from genome assembly GCF_019279795.1 of Protopterus annectens. Classification (NCBI taxonomy): domain Eukaryota; kingdom Metazoa; phylum Chordata; order Ceratodontiformes; family Protopteridae; genus Protopterus; species Protopterus annectens. Next base: position 560,295,994 of record NC_056733.1, read on the forward strand.
GAACCCTTTTGCGATTAGGTGGGCCACGCAGAAGGATTTTCTAACCACTTTGGCAATGTGATTATCAAAGGTGAGATTACTTGGGTCCACAGATCCCTTATTATGTCTTCCGTATTTAGGGGACTACCACCTATGTGGTAATTTGTGGGTACTTTGTTTTTTGGCATTTAGCTTGAGGCCATGATTTTGACACCAGGTATCCCTTTTGGAGGATGTCTGTGTCAGCCGGAGAGTCAATTATAGCCCCTAGTTTGCAGTCATCTGCGGACTTGGTCAGCCATAGTCCTCCTGTGCTTGCCTGTACCTCTGAGAAGTATATGCTGAACAGGAGGGGTCCTAGGACTGAGCCCTGGGGAACACCACTTGTAACTGGTTTAGAGTCGGACCTAGCTCCCGCAACCATCACCATGTGGGTTCTGTCCGTGAGCCAGTTGGTAACCCATCTTGTGACGTAGGAGTTTATGTTCAGGCTGGTGAGCTTGTCTATAATACCAGAATGGGGAATGGTGTCAAAGGCCTTTGCGAGGTCTAGGTAGGCTGTGTGGACCACCTTTCCCTCGTCTATAGCCTTGGTAACTGTCTCAAAGAAGTCCACCAGGTTTAGGAGGCATGATCTGCCTTTAACAAAGCTGAACTGGGTAGGGACCAGTATTTGGAGGTTCCCAATGTCTCTGTTAATGAGTTCCATGATGATGTGCACCATAGCATTGCAGACCAAGCTAGTCAGGCTTATAGGGCGATAGTTCCCAGGGTCTGCTGTGGCTCCACTTTTGTGGAGAGGAATAACCATTGCTGTGCGCCACTCTTTGGGTATATGGCCTGTGGAGAGGCTGAGTTTGAACAGTGTGTTTAGGTGAGGGGTTAGTTCATCTTTGAGCTCATGTAGGATGCAGCCTGGGACACCGTCCAGTCCCATTGATGCTGTGTTTTTGGCTTTGGAGAGGGCTGTTTTAACCTCGGTGTCTGATTTTAGGGATTCTACATTCTTCTGGTATGGTTATGGGCCCTTTTGGGGGTGACAGGGGGGTGAAGTTTGTGCTGAACCTGTCTGTCAGGATGTTGGCGATATCTGTCTGTTCAGTGCATTTTGTGTCATTCTGCACTAACTCCGAGCAGATCTGAGCATTGCCACTTAGATTCTTAACATAGCTAAAGAATGTCTTGTGGTTATCTTTGGAGTCCTTGGCAATTTTTCTTTCAAAGTTCCCCTTGGATGATTTTATGAGGGGATCGTAGTTTCTTGCTGATACTGATCAGGGATGTCTTCCCTTCTTGGGATTTTAGTCTTTTCTGTACTAGTTTCCTCCTTCTATTGTATAGCTTGTTTATGGCAGGAGTCCACCAGACTGGTTTCCTTTTCTTGGAGGAGTGAGTCTTGGTTTTGCTTGGGATGGCATGATCCATGCATTCTTGTAGGTGCCTGTAGAATGCATTAGTAAAGGATTTTGCATCTAGGAAAGCGTTATCCTTCAGCATGGGGACTTTGAAACTTTCCGCCTCAGTCTTAAGTAATGTGAAGTTTGCTTTTGAAAAGTTTTTCAGAGTGGTTTTCTTGTCCGGGGTGGGGGAGGAATGTGGATATCCAAAGTGATTTGTTTATGGTCAGATCTAACCAGCAAGGGGTTGACTTCTGGTGTGGAACACCGGTTCCCCATGTTGGTGATGACCAGGTCCAATATGTTGTCACCTCTGGTGGGAGTGTTGACCAGTTGAACCAGGGTGTTTGAGTTTATAAATTCTAGGAAATGTTGGGCAAGGGAGTTAGTACTTGAGTAGTTCTCCCAGTTAATGTTTGGGTAATTGAAATTACCCAATATTAGGGTGTTTGGTAGGACCTTTATGTTTCCCAGTGTTTTCAGAAATGTGGAATGGGGGTCCTGGGTCATGGTGGGTGATCTGTAGCAAGCAACAATTTGAACTGTAGTTTTGCCTGTTAGTTGCACATGGATGATCTCTGAAGCATCGTGCTGTGCCACTAACCTGGAGGTGTGTGTATCCTTGAAGAATATGGATACGCCCCCACCTTTTGTATTTTGGTTTGGGTTCTGTGACCGAAATGTATGGTATGAGTTGTAGCCTGGTAGTGCTGGGGTGATCGCTGGAGCTTTAAACCAGGTTTCTATTACTGCACATATATCAATTTTCTCCATACTGAGGAGTGCCTCGAATGCGTGCATTTTGAGGTTAAGACTTCTGGCACTAAGTAGCATTACCCTCAGTTTTTTGTTACTTGTGCTATTTACGGTGGTGGGTTTGTCTTTTGAGCCTTGCCTAAAAAAGGCACTATGGGGGTGGCAAGAGCCTTGGCCAGTATTCAAAAGCCTAAGGGTGACAGGTGCAAGCCGTCTCTAGCAAAGCAGCGTGGCTTGTCGAGCATGTCATCCCAGGCGGACAGACACTGGATCCCCTTTGAATGACACGAGAAACTTAGCCAATTGTTGAAATCAAGATTTTTTTCTTTATACCGTGGTATCATTCTTGGTGAGGGCAGGATGCTACTCAGGGTCAGGGTCATACCGGCTTGGGCTACGTGATCAGAGAGCTCTTCCATGTCTCTTTTCATGTAGTCCAGAGAGGTATGGCTCAGGTCATTCACACCAACTTGGACAATAACAGAGTCATACTTGTACTTGTTCTGGAGTGATCTGAGTGCTTGTGTTAAGTGGCAGATCCTGGCACTCGACAGGCAGCTAACAGTAACCTTCTCCTTAGTCAGCCTAGCGAGTGGGACGTCAGTGTGCCTGACTATAGAGTCGCCTATTACTAGTATGTTGGGTATGTTATTTTGCCTAAAGGGCTGTAATTGCATGGCACACTGGTTTTGTGAAGTATGTGTTTCATGGTTTGTGTTGGGGGGTGGAGTTTGCTTGGATGTTTGCTTTGGAGGTCTCTGTTGGTTTTGCAGATTTTTATTTAGAACCTCCGAGTATGTTTTCATGTATTTATGTGTGTTTTTTACCAGTGCTGCTTTAATGGGTTTATGTGAGACTGGTGGTGTGATGTAAGTATTTCCCTTCTCCTCTTGACTGTCTGATCCAGTCTTGGGTTGAGAGAGCTTAGCATCCAGTTTGGCTGTATAATTGCATCTCTCACATGTAATAGTGTTTGGTGGTAGGAGGAGGGGGTTGGCTGTGTACATGAGGCAGTTGTAACATTGCCTCAAAATGCCCAGATTCACCAGTTGGACTGAAGAGTACACCTGAAACTGCCCTTTGGACATGCCTGGATAGGTACAGTGAACTGTTTTACTGGATGGCTGGTAAGGTCGAATAGAGCGCCTTGTCCTTCTGTACAGTACAGGAGGGTCTAGTGCTAGGGTTTATAAGTGCTTGCTATAAGTTTTGAGCAAGTGCCAAGCTGAGAAATGAATGGCTTGAGTGCTTAATTTGAAGGTTTGTCTAGTTCCAAGGGAAAAATTTAAGAGGAGACTTTGTGGAGCCGGGAATAGTTTTACCCTAGCTAATCGGCTCTGCCCAGTGCGCAAAACCGGACTAATACAGTATTTATAGCAGGGAAATGAAAGAGATTGAAATTAGCCCAAAATGGCCAATACACTACTAATTTCTGGGCTGAAACCACTCCTCCAGGGACAGATAGGCTGCTCAAAGCTCCACTCTCTCACAGGTGAACAGAGAACTTCCTTCTATCCAACTAAGGTATGGGCAAACACAGAGATTTGTAACAGCCCTGAATTCAGCACTAACCTGAAAACTGGACTACACTAGCTTAGAAAGGCAGGAAACAAGTATATATATATTTTTTTTTTTTTTTTAGAAAATAAAGCAGATACACTAAATGCACAGAAAAGGATACTTATTGTTATATATCGCAGATCAGAGTTGTAGTCAATGTCCTAAAGTGCAATTTATATATATATATATATATATATATATATATATATATATATATATATAAAACAATAGAAAACAAACAAACTGATTTAAACAAGTTACCTAATTAACCAATAAAAAAGCTCAAAACGGAGCCCTGTTCCAGTAGTCTTCAATAAGACAAGTTCTAACTGCCCACCCCTGCTTACTAGGGTGCAGGGGAACCCTCTCCAAAAAAGATGGCCTGGATCAGTGCTCAAGTTAGACAAACAAAGCTAGATTCAGCAGGCCTGAATCTGGTCTATGCTACAGCAACAAGCCGCACCAATTTCAGAAAGAATCAGTTCAAATAAGCAGGCACAATAAGCCTATGACCAGATATTCCCAGCTCAGAAGGGCAGAATCCAGCCTCTCCTCCCGCAAGAGTGCAGACCACAAACCGTCTTAATGTAGAATAACTGTCCTGAAGCCCAAGTGCTTAAGCCAGAACTAATACACTTTTAGAATTGCAGACACTGGGCCTTCAATCAGCAATTCCCAGCTTAGAAGGATGTAAGCTACCTGTCCTGCCACAACAGTGCAGACCACAAACCTTCTTAATGTAAAACAGCCTGTATGAAGCCCAAGTGCTTAAACCAAAAGACTTAGAATAACAGTTACAATTTAATCAGGCTACTACCAAGCAGTAATAAATGCAGCAGAATAAATAAAATTGAGTACTTTTAAGAAAAGCAAAATAAAGTAGGAGGAAAGACAAATACAGTAAAAGCAAATGAATAAAGTGCATTTTTTTTTGGGCCTTCTCATTGTGCAACAGTTACTGACCTTAGGGTTAGGGTGTGGGTTAAGGTAAGTGCATATGTATGAAAGTGTTTACTGTTTTTTACTTTGCATTAGATATATGGTTGAGTTACGTGTGTGTGTGTTTTTAGCTGTTTACTTTTGTTTTTGCGGGGGTAGGATTAGGGTTAAGATAAGTGTGTTTGTGTTTGGAACTGTTTATGTAAATGTGCGAGAGTTACTGACCTTAGGGTTAGGGTGTGGGTTAAGGTAAGTACATATGTTTTAAAATGTTTACTGTTTTTTTTTTTTTTAGATGTATGGTTGGGTTATGTGCATATGTGTATTTAGTTGTTTACTGTTTTTTTGGGGGATATAATTAGGGTTAGGGTATGTGTGCATGTTTGGAAGTGTTTAATGTTTTTTTTTTTGGGGGGGGGGGTTGGAACAGCGATCTCTTTCCCAAGGAAATAAATTGCTGTTCTGTGGTTTCGACATTTTCAGCATTCGCTGAATATATGTTGATGTAACACTGTTCGCTGTTTTCAGCGTTCGGTATTATAATATGAACCCGTTTTATGCATCTGTCATTTTTTAAAATATTACTGATATTTACTTGTGATATTAGGTTTCTTGATCTAACAAGATCAACTACAGCAAATAAAAACAGATATTCATTTTATGTCAGGCAAAGGGCAAAAATAGTTCAGATGTCTTTTGCAAAAGAACAAAATCATAATTACACTGTTAAATGAACTTAATACTTCTTCTTTCAGCTTTTCCCAGTTAGGGGTCACCACAGCGGATCACCTGTCCGCTCATGATTGGCAGTGGAGTTTTACAGTGTCGAGTTGCAGGCCGGCACCCAACCTTCCACAGAAGGCACACACACACACATGCACACACTCACGCCTAGGGTCAATTTAGAGTGTCCAATCCACCTACAATATGTCTTTGGGATGTGGGAGGGAACCGGAGCACCCGAAGGAAACCCATGCGACCACAGGGAAGATATGCAGACTCCACACAGAAGGCACCCCAGCCGAGGATTGAACCAGAGAATCTCTTGCTGTGAGGCATAAAGGAACGTAATACAAATAATATAAATAAATAATATAAATGAACAATAATAAATTGCTAGGAGTTGAGACAGACAATAATCTCAAATTTGACATTCACATATCCATGACCATAAAAAAGTCCACAAAAAAATAGGAGCCTTATACAGAAATAAGCAATTCCTCACCAAAACAGCCAAGATTTCAGTTGCAAATTCCCACCTTATCTCCACCCTTCTTTACTCCTCTCCAGTATATACCAATCTAAGCCAAAGTAATCTAAATAAACTCGAGATTTGCTACAACAAAATCGCCAAGTTCGCCACCGGGCCTCCTACCGTAGTCACCACTGTCTCTCCCTTGCTGAACTTGGCTGGCTAGAACTCCCTCACCTCCTTCAATGATACCAACCCTCACTTGCCCGCAAACTAGTAAACCATCCTCTAAAAGTCTCATCCCTCCAAAATCTACTCCAGCCCTATTTCACTACCAGACCACTACGATCCAGCAACAAAAAATCAATTACAGGTAACTAGAGCCAAGAACTCTGCTGGAGAAGCACTCTTCTCAAGCTCAATAGCCAAATTATGGAACCCCCCCCCCCCCACAAACCATCATGCACCCACTGCAAAGCTGTACTTAAAGCTCACCTATAAAGATGCTGGTTATGCCCTTGTAACACTCCTCACTAGCATCTCCCACTCCATCCATCCTCAGCCTCCCTTCCACCCCACTAACTATTTTTGATTACAGCCAACTCTGATACTTGTAAGCTTATTTATAATACTGCTGTACTTTTTTTACTGTAACTGTTAATAACTGCTATTTAATTCTTAGAATACATGCTATCTTAGATGACACAGATGTTATGTGACTACTGTATGTACTATGTTCTTCATCAGGAACTATGATTGTATTAACATTACTTTGTGGAGCTTTTATCCCTGGGCCTCTGCTGAAAAAGGACCTGCATCCAGTCAGAATTTCCCAGTCAACAAATGTAAATAAAATAGATAATAATACAACAGTATAATTTCTTTAAGTGCAGCCTAGCTTAACAGGCTACGAGCTAAGCACTCACAAACAGAAATAAGAAGTGATAATACAAGAAAGGTTTTGTGGTCTAGCGTAACAGTCTACGAGCTAAGCACTCACAAACAGAAATAAGAAGTGATAATACAAGAAAGGTTTTGTGAGGAAAACAAACTCTCACTGGGAAAGGACACATTTTCAAGGACAGTATGATTAATTTCCCAACACTGTGATACACTACAGCGTACATTTGCTAATTCATCCTCATGCATGTTTGGACATTAAAACAAAACAGAACAGTTAAATAAATATGAGAATTACACAACAAAATATTTGTGTCAAGCAGTGGTTAAATGGTATGCCATGGTGTCTAATGAATGAAGTGTATGCACTTTGTATATTTTTATTACATTATATCACAAACACAGGCTCTACACTAAGCACTTCTAGATTGCTGATTTTAAACTGACATTTTCTATCCCTCCATAAGGATATGTCAAAAAGGCATAACTGTCAGCTGTTCTGCCTCATTGTTGTCACTGCTACCCTGTACTTGACTGATGCTGCTCATTTCATGCACCATCAGTAAGAGCGACAACTGACAGACGGAGGTTCTACCCCCTCATTAGTGGCAGTGATGTAGGTGAGAGTGATGCCAAAGCACTTCACTTCACCACCGAGGAACAAAATAGCTGTCAGGCAGATGACCGGCCCCCTTATAAACAGCACTGCATAAAGCAGCATGGTGCAGTGGCCTTACATGTTGTAACAGGGAATAACACAGCCATTTAAAACACAATGTCTCCCATTCCTGGACATAGGAATCAGTTAGAAAGCTGCCATATCATGATATGGAATTACCCTGGAGCTGCAGGCTGTCTGGGAAGTACTCTGTACCCTTCCCCTATGGCACAGCACATAAGAGAACCGGATGGAAGCATTACAAACAAGTACAATAAATATCACTATTACTATTTGTATTCATTGGGCAGGAAATTCAAAGTGACAAATAACTCATTTTCTGTGGAAGTCCAGGAGGAAACTCTACATATTACATATAACTAAAGGAAAAATACATAACACGTAATTACAGATATTAAAGACAGTCATAATAAGCAAAAACACAGAAGCAGTGAAATTATCACATTTAGTTACAATGAAGTAATTCTGAAAGAAGTATTAAAGATATAGTGGATAAGAAAATAAAAACTATGAACATATCTACAAAATTAGTAACAATTACCAAAAGTCTGTATTAAAAGGATTAAGTTATGAGTAAGGAAAGACGGTATGTAAAATAAAGTAAGGTCAAGAGATTATATTGGTACAGAAGGTGCAAGACAGTTTTATCTGTATATGATTGCAGAGTAGACTCCTAAAAAGCAGTTTGAGAGGGAAGCTGGTGAATATTAAATGGGAGACAATTCCAGATCTAGAAGGCACTACAGACAATCATAATGAGTGCATGAAGAAGCATACCTAAGTGCAACTGGAATCCCACCAAACACAATACTTCCAAAGAAATACAACAGTAAGCTCTTAAAGGTCAGTGTTGTTTATCCTGCTATCCAGTGTCCCCTAACACAGGATGCTGACTAACATTATGTGCAAACCTATTTTATCATTACAGTTCACCTAGGCAGGATTACAAAATTCTTTGTTTTGCAGGGAAAATAACCTCCAGTGCGGGTTCTCTGCCCCTTTAACCAGTCTCTAAATATACTATCTTCAAGTTTCTACCATCTCACAGAAAAAGAAAAGCACTTGAAGAAACAAGTAACAAGTCTTTTCACTGAGATTATGCAGTCCCAGAGTAATATAATCAGGGATTGTGGACAGTATATGCTAGAGCAGCCATATCAGGGGGTAGTGAGGGCAGTATAGCCCTTGTGAAAAACAACGTGAAACATAAGATCAGGTAAGGTGGTAAGACAGTGGGGGGGGGGGAGAAAATGGGTTGCAGAAACATCATCACTGGGGTTTGAAAATAGATCCTGTCTTAAAAATTGTTATTCTGTTAGCACTTTGCATCAGGAATGACCAGGTGCAATGTGTATTGGTTAATTACTATCAGTCACATAATCAGATTTTAAATGTTGGACAATTATAACCCACAGAAGTTCAAGGGGCATAGCTATTTCTATGATAAAATTGGCAATGTAGCATACATGATATGGAATATGTAATATATCCATAATGAATGCTAACATAAAGAACATACATTTAGTTTATGAATAGTCTGTATAAGGTCATAGTTAGACAGCTATCTTTGCTTTAAGATTGACTTTATATAAAAAAAAATTGAACAACTTGAGAAATCACTTCTGTGTTTTCATACTCTACAGTTGGACAATGTATTTCTATCAAGGATGAAACAAGCTGGAAGGGTACCCAAGGGTCTGCATATCTATAAATATCCAAATGGTCTAGTTAATGGATCATGTCTTCATAGCGATTTATTTGTATTATATGATAAAGTGGAAACTGAGTTTATGGGCTTATTGATTAAAGACAATCCTACGAAATTAACAGACATTGAATTAAATATTAAAAATCTGCAGAATGAAATTGTGAATTACTTATTGTTTTCACAATATGGAAAACAGTATCGTCAAGTATGTAAGTGAATTGACACTAAACATAAAGTGATCAAGGAAAGGAATGTAAAGAAAGTTGCTAGGGATATGGTCACCTGTGGGAAAAAGGAAGTTTACCTGCCTCCAAAGGATAACAACAGTGGTAATGCCCAGTATAAAAAGGAAGGAGCCCTGGCAAGACAATAGGCAACAACATGTATGGTATAATTTTGAAGATAACAATGTTGAAGAATATACTAGTGCTCTGCAAGGGGTGAATCAGTCTTTTTTACAACTATCATATTACCCTGTGAACCAAGGTCCCCCATGATGGTCACTGAGATTACAGGAAAAATGGAACGATCAAAGGGAAACTATGAATTATTATCGAAATCAATACCAGGCACCAAGTATAAAGAGAGGACAGGGAAGAGGGAAGGCAAAAGAGAGATTAACCTTAGTAGTGCGGATTATTGACCCCTGTTAGTTGAGGAAAATGGATTAAAATATTTAATTACAATAATATGGAAATCAGCAGGGACCTTTTTGAGATTTTCAAAAAAACAGGCTTTATATTTGTTCCATGGACTACATACAATATGGATGACATTACTGAAAAGAAATTATATGTCCAGAAGTTGAATTTCAAGATGTTATTTACTGAACAAGACGAAGAAAATTATTTTTTACATAGCTGCACTACATTTGACACCCCTCATATGTCTACCCTTTGCTTTATTTGAAAGAATATGTGAAAATGATTTAAGGAATCTGGACAGTGAACACAGTAGACATGGATATTATAATATGACTACAGAACAAAGTAGTTTATTATTTACATAGAAATCAAAACTTAAGAATTATAAAACTAGTTAAGGGTGGGGATGGTAATAATGAATACTACAGATTATTACAGTAACATCTGCCAATATTTAAATAATAAAGAGTTTTTTTGAAATGTCATCTAAAAGTTAGATTAATTTGGCATATAATAAAAAAGATAGTTGTCTTTCAGATTTAATGCTTGACAACCTCATTATAGTTGAAGCTGGGCTGTATTTGAAAGTTAAAAAAAAAATTAATACTAGTTATTTTTGGAATCCCACAAACCCATAAAAATGAGCTGGTTTCGCCCTTAACACCAATTGTGATGACGGGTGGTTCAAAAACAGATCTCCTTGCTAAGTGGGCTGACCACAAACTAAAAGAGTTTTTCAGTGATAAACTTCATATCTTGAAGAATTCATGACATTGCTTAGCTCAGAAAGCTAATAGGTCCTTTCATAAAGATATTTTTCTACTGACTATAGATGTGGATGACCTTTACTTGGTTATTCCACACCAAGTAGGACTGCAGTGGTTTAGAAAAGCTTTATTGGTTGGCAGTGCCATGATATAAGAGGAGATTAATTTGTTGGTAGATATAATACAATGGTACTACTTCATAATTTTGTTTATTTTGAAGGCGAGTACTACAAACAAGTTAAAGGTGTGGCCATGGGGGCCTCAGCATGGGTATTTGTCAACATAATACTGTAGTTTTAGGACAAATGTTATATGATGAGCAGCAATTATTGGTCAAATATTAACCTGACCTTAAGGTTTTTGGATGACATTTTAATATTTTGGCAAGTAAGCACTGAATTATTGGAAGATTTTCTACAATACATTAACAATACAGTATATTTTTTAAATTTGCTAGTCAATGGATTTTGGTAGCATTAATTATCCGGATATTACTGTTGTTAAGAATAATGCTACTATACAATATGAGTCTAACATTTATAGGAACACTAATTTTTCTAGTAGTTTTTTATGTTACAATTGTTGCCAACTAGCATGGCAGAAAAAGAAATCTTGTGAGTGGTCAATTTGTGGGGGTATCTAAGTTAGTATCAGAGGATGATGTTTTTTGAATGAAATTGAACTTTTAAGTAACATATTTTTAGCTAAAGGCTATCCAGAAGATTTAATAAGATTGACAAGTCAGGATATGGTGGTAGAGAGAAAAGGGAGATATTCTCCCATTTTAAGAACTAGAGAGTATATTTATGGTCATAGAAAGCAAAATAATGATTACTAGGCTAATGGCACAAGAGCCTTTACAAGGCTAGCCAATAATACCTGGGTTATATCAATATTATATCTTAATTCCTCAAACATGGTATGGGGTAGTATCAATGCAGTGGGTCTTTGGGTGTTGGAGCCCTGAGTCATTCATTTTACAGGCTGCATCTGTCCATAAGGGACATGGGCAGTAGCACAGGAGTGAATTTACGGTACCCCATCCATTTATCCAAATTCTTTTTAAAGTGAGTGATGGATTGGATTTGTTTTATGAAGATGGGAAGTTTATTCCATAGACAAGGTAGCATTTGGGATACAAATCTGTCTCTCCAGCAAATTCTGTTAGAGTCACAAATAAGGTTCAGGTCCATGGAATGTGTAACCATTGTATAGTTTTTCTTGCGAATATATAACATTTTCATCAGGACTGGATCAGAGAATGCCTTGTAGGTCAGGCATAAGTCTCCTCTCAATAAATATGAGATGGGGTAAAGGGAAAGGACCATTAGTTGGTCTGCACAAGACATGTGTCTTAAGCCTTGTATGTTTTTAGTGAGAAACCTCTGGGGCTGCTCCAATTAATGTAAGTGCCTGGTTAGGTACATGCAGAAGGGAGCACTGTACTTGATTATGGGCCTGATGAGTGCTGAGTACAATGGCACTATGTCTTCTTTTGATCTTGACTCCATGCCTTTTCTAATAAATTGACACACACAGAAAGATTTCCTCCATACTGCAGATAGCCGATGGTCAAAGTTTAGGTTACTATATTTCTGTGTTCCTAGGCCCCTTACCACTGGGTCTACTTTCAGTGTATGCTAAAAATATTATAATTTGCAGAGATATCTGATTTACAGAAGGGTATGATTATGCATTTTTTAGCATTTAGTCTTAGACCATGGTTTTGGCACTAGTCATTTGTCATTTTTAGGCCTGTTTGTATGATGTCAACATTGTTTGGGGATTCAATGATTACTCCTAGCTTACAATCACCAGCGAACTTGGTAAGCCAGAAGCCCCTAACATTGGTCTTCACTTCAGAGAAGTACATACCAAACAAGAGGGGTCCCAACACTGAGCCCCTGTGGGACACCGCTAGTAACAGGTTTCTTATGAGAAATGGATTCACCTATCCGGACAAAATGTGTCCTGTCAGTGAGCTAACTGGCTATCCATCTGATGATGTAGGTATTTATGCCTAACTCAGTAAGTTTATTTATGATCCCCGAGTGGGGGATTGTATCAAAAGCTGTGGCCAGGTCTAGATAAGCAGTTATCATTTTACCTTGTCCATGGGCCTGGTGACTTTTTCAAAGAAGTCCACCAGATTGAGCAGGGAAGACCTCCCTTTGACAAATTCAAATTGGGTCTGGTCTAGTTTTTGGAGAGCTCCTATATTGTTATCGATCAGGTCCATGATAATTCCCTCCATGGCTTTGCAGATAAGACGGGTCAAGCTTATGGGTCTGTAGTTCCCTGGGCCAGTTGATGGGTCCCCTCTTGTACAGAGGCGCAACTGTTGCAGTCCTCCATTCCTCTTGGACAAAGCTTGTTTGGAGGCTGTGGTTCAAGAGGGATTCTAGTGGCCCTGATAGATTCTGTCTTAATCTATTTAAGAAGCATCCTGGAATGTTGTTGGGACCTATGGAGACTGTGTATTTGGCTTTAGCGAGTGTAGTAAAGACATGTTCCCCTTGTAATGACCAGTACAAGGATGTTTGCGAGTATTTCTCCCGGTGTGTTAGGAGGTGATGGGGGGGGGTTTGAACTGAACTTGACAGCCAGCAGGTTTGCTATAGTTCCAGGCTGGGTGTAAGTATTGCTGTTCATGGTTAGCTCAGCACATTGCTGAGTGTTTCCCCTGAAGTTACAAACATAATAAAAAAGCCTTATGTTTATCTCTCACCTAGGGGGCTATTTTTGCCTCATAATTTGCTTTGGCAGATTTGACCAGCTCTCTAATTTGTGTGTTTGGACTGGTCAGTGCCCTTTTGCATTGTTTTGCCTCTTCCTTCTTGGCTTTGGAGATATTTTTTTAACTTTTGTTGAATAGCCTATTTATGGTAGGGGTCCACTAGGGTGGTTTATTTTTGCCAGTAATCATAGGCTTGACTCAGACAGGCACTGCCTCCTCTATGCAGCTACGAGTGTGGTTGTACAGTGCTTTAATATACAGCTAGTGTAGGCCTCAGTGTCATCCGAGTTCGAAGCGGTTTGGAAATTTAATAAGCTGTCTCTTAGTTTGAGGTAACTGGCCTTTGCAAAGTTCTTAACAGGTTTGGAAATTTATTGGGGTTCTAGGTTAATTTTAATACTAAAGGAGATCATTTTGTAGTCAGATCTTACCAGGGAGTAGTTAATGCATGGAAGGGAGCAGCATCCACCCATGTTTGTGAGTACTGGGTCTAGGATATTTGGATGTCTAGTTGGGTAGCTATCTAGTTGCTCCAGGGTGTTTGCATTGATGAAGTCCCAAAACCTCTGAGCAAGTGAATTATGGGTTGTATAAGTCTCCCAATTTATGGAGAGGTAGTTGAAGTCACCCATGTAAGGTGTTAGGCTGAATGTTAAGAGATTCCAGTAGGTATAGGTAGGAGGTATGGTTTTCCAGATTCATGTTACAGGATCTGTAGCTAGCAAGGATATGATAGGGGTTAGTTGGGCATGGAGCAGTCATGTTGTTGGACCAGTCTAGCAGTGTACTTGTCCTTTATGAACACTGAGACACGTCCTCCCTTTGTTTATCCTGAGCTGAGGAGGATCGAAATGCATGAAAGGCATTGTAGCCTTTTATAACTGGGGTGCCTTTTATGATCCTTAGCCATGTTTTCATGATTGCACACATGCCTGCATTCTCCAGGGTGAGGAGTGCTTCCAAGGAGTGCATTTTTTTTTCATTTAAACTCCTAGTGTTGAGCAGCAGTACCTTTAGGTAGTAGTGAGGGATTTTTGTTATATTCAGGGTTTAACAACTTGGCGTGGCCCAAAAAAGGCACTATGGGGATAGATAAAGTTTTTGTAGTATCTGAAAGCCAAGAGACAAGTGCAAATGATCTCTGGCAAAGTATCATGGTTTGTCAATCTGTGACACCAGAAAATAAGCCAATTCTTGGTGTCATTTTTTGCTGGGACTGTGGCATCATCATTGGTGAAGGTAGGATGCTGCCCAAGGTGAGATTCATACACACCTGGGACGTATATTCAGAGAACTCCATTATGAAGCTGAGTTCATCTATTACACAGTTTTAGCACAACTTAGACAAGTGGATTGAGATAAGGAAATTTACACTGGGCATGGCACTCATGTCCATTATGGACAGAGACAGCTTATAAATGTCTGGCCCTCAATGTCCTATTTGGTTGCAGCACATCATTATTCTTTTAGGAAAACTTGGCTAGGCTTAGAAAGGCCCCTTGGGCCATTAGCCTAGTAATAATCTATAAATCTATGTCCCTCTTCATATAGTCCAATAAGGTACAACACAGGTCATTTACACCTACATGGACTAAGACCATGTCATACTGGTACTTTTAGTTTAAAGACCTAAACGCATGCGTGATCTGGTGGATTCTGGCTCCAGACAGAGAGCTCACTATGATCTTCTCTTTGTTCAGCCTTTTAAGGGTACATCAGTATGTCTTACAATGGAATCCCCAACAACTAGAATGTTTGGCTGTGTGGGGTGGTGCCTAAGGGCTTGGAAGTGGGGCTACTATGATTTTCAGAGTTATGTGTTGTGGGAGGTGCTATCTTTTTTTAGTGTGCACAAGGCCACTGAGAGATGCTTTTAGCAGGTCTTGGTGGTTTGGGTAGATTACAAGTGAGTAACTCCACATATGTGGGTCTATGTGTTTCTTCCTTAGTATTGGCAGTGAGTGTTTTGGGTGTAACACTAACAAATGGCTTCCATTTTAAGAGTGTGTATGTGAGAACTTTGCCTCCAAAGACATTGTATATCTATATCTCTCACATACTGTTTGTCTGCTCCAAAATTAAATGTTGATCAGTGAACATGAGACAGTTACTACACTGCCTCAGGATGCCCATATCCACCAGGTCACAAACAGAGATGACAGGGAAGAACCTATCCATTATACCAGATCCTTAGTAGATGAGAAGGAGTAGGGGAGGGTCACTGAAAGATCTAAGTGAGAGTATTTACTGGTATAGTATCAGATGACCTGCAGTGGTGCTGCCCTTTGCACAAACTGGCACCTCTCTGAACAGCTGTGAACAGTGGGAGACTATGCAGAGTGTTTCCTACACAGGATTGTAAACTGTTGAGGTTTGCTTACATATAAGGCGTGGGTAACAGCATTTGAGCGATGTGCAAATTCGAGGATTTTATAGTAGGACAAAAGACTTTTGCACTGTTAAGCCCACAGGCCAATCAGATAAACACACAATACTCAAGTGCAGTAACAAATGCTTTACAACAAAAGGTAGAACCCCTGCACTATCAGGAATCCTTGGAAATAAGTTCAGAAACCTTGAGAAATGTACAGAAATACAGAAAAAAGTGTGCAAACATAGAATTTCTACAAACACAGAAAAACTTTGCAAAGTTTAAAAATAGTTTGGCAAACTCAGAACAGCTTTTGCATGATCAGAGGAAGCTATAAAATAACAGAATACTGTTAAAACAACCTAAGAGCTGTACAGTAACAAACACAGGGTGTCTCTTTAACAAGTGCAGGCTGAAAAACAGTTATAAATTCAACAAAATCAATAAATGCAGCATGTGTGTGTGTGTGTGTGTGTGTGTGTGTGTGTGTGTGTGTGTGTGTGTGTGTGTGTGTGTGTGTGTGTGTTGATGTTTTTACATGTGTAGTTTGTGTGTTTTTCGCAGGTGTACGTGTGAAAGTGTACAGTGGACTGTAGGTCGTGTAATGGTGGCTTTGCTATGTTGCTTGTGGTAGCGCGACCTCAAAGTTGGTATATATAAGTAATGGGTGTGGGGGGGCAAAGTCCCACATGGAGGGTGCAGGGGTTCTTGCCCCCCTACTTATACATTGATGTGTTGGGTTTTGTGGTGTGTGTTCTGTAGGTTGTTTTTGTTGTAGGGTGGATTGTCGTGTGTCTATTTTTGTTTTTTTGCTGGAATTTGTGTTGAAAAACAGAGTGTTGCATACTGAAACTTGGGTATTATGAAGTTTCAGCATTTTTTTTAGTTTTTCGTTGTAGTGGGTTTTCGACTTTCTCGTCTCGATATACTGAAATTTAGTATTTCAATATTTCAAGTTTCAAGATTTGAAAGTGGACCCATATATATATATATATATATATATATATATATATATATATATATATATAGGAGCGCTACATAATCCTGAAAGCCCAAAATCCTGAAGACCAAAATCCTGAGACGAAAATTCTGAAAGTTCAAAATCCTGAAAACTCAAAATCCTGAAAACACACAGGATACCAACACTTACTATATTCCAGCATAAGTACATACAGAAACAAATAAAACAGAAACCATATTACTCTTCTCCAAGTATAAGCAGGGGGGCAAGCCCCCCTGTACCCCATGTGAGGGGCTGCACCCCCCACACCCCCTGCTACTTAAGTATATCAACTCTGAGATTGCACTTAGTGTACTGAAGTGCAATCTCAGAGTTGTTATATTTAAGTAGGGGGGGGCACAGCCCCCCACATGGGGGTGCAGGTGGGCTTGCTCCCCTGCATATAGTTGAAGGGTAATATGTTTCTGTATGTACTTGTGCTGGAATATAGTAAGTGTTGGTATCCTGTGTGTTTTCAGGATTTTGAGTTTTCAGGATTTTGGTCTTCTGGATTTTGGGTGTTCAGGATTCTGTAGCGCTTCTATATATATATATATATATATATATATATATATATATATATGTGTGTGTGTGTGTGTGTGTGCTATGATTATCTAATTTGATACAAATAGTGGGTTAGTGAAAGAAGTGAATAAAAATTGGAAAGTGATAATGGACATGTAGGAATTGAATGACAGATTGGGTGAAAGCCCCTATTTTGTATACAAAAGGGATAAGAATATAAAGGACATTGCTAAGAGATCCCCACCTGAAATGGAATGATATGGACTGGCAAAATGTCAGTCAAGCTCACTGTAGATATATTCATGATGGGGTCAATATATCAATAGGAATACTCCCCCAAGTGGTGATTAATAATGGGAAGATTAATTGTAATACATCAGGGGTACCTTACCTGTACAGCTTTCTACATAGGCAAAACTAAGAGGCAAATTTGAATTTATGAGCATGATTTTGCTATTAGATGACATGATGAAAGAAGTGCACTATTCATACATTCTGTTAAATGTAATAACTTAAAAATATATATTTTTTTATTTTGGAGCAAGTGCCATATCTCACCAAGGGAGGTTTATGGGGAGCTAAGCTGGAATCTAGAGAAGTGTTTCACCAGATGAAGCTTAATGCAATCCAACCACCTGGGCTAAATGGTAAAATTTCTCTGAACAACATTTTTTAGCATGGAAAGCTTATAAAATGTAACAAAGTGAGGTTCAACTTGCAATACAAAATATGAATTAGCTGCATGACGTTTACAAAATATATTATGAGTAATTAGGCAAATAGGCAAATAGTTTTTTTATGCACTGTTTTGCATGCAGTTGTTACAAAAAGCTTTAACATATTTACATATATTTTTAACAAAAGTACATAAAATAGTTTTACAATGTTTTATAATATATGTACAATGCTTAACTCTAATTTGCTTTTAGTGTATTAAATCAAAATCTCAAATTGGCGCATCTTCCAGCATTTAAGTTCTTGCAAACTTTAGTAATCCCAGACGGATAATTTCTAAAAATATCCACATATCCCTCCTCTAATTTTTATAATGCCCTTTCAATTCTCTCTTCTTTAGTTATTATAAAGAAACTACACAGCCCTCCAACAATTTCTATAACTACCCTTTCACCTTTTCTTTTCCCCTCTTTGTTATACTTCCTAATGCTATTTCCACTTTAGAAACCCCTAACTAAGTCATTCATGAAATACCTTACAACCATGACATCGTATAAATTTGTTTAACTCCTGCCTTTTACTGTACTATGTAAATTTGTCACCTATTTGATACCATACTTTGAAATAAGGAACTTTTTGGAACTATGAACCTCATCTGCATGTTATTGCATTTCATACTTTTTAACTTGTTATACTTATTTGTGGAACTTTCCTGCCCATGGAAATGGGATTAAGTAAAGTTTATATGATCTATCCCGGTCAACAAATGGAAATAAATGAAGATGGAACACATAAATATAAATAACACTGGAAAATAGTCACTACTTGAGCTCTATGACAATATTAACTACTTAAAATAGAAGTAGGTTCCAAAAGTTAATATAACATACATTCACAAACACAATGGTAATACAACAAATTTGTTGAACTGAACTTTGAAAACTTATAAGAAAAATTCCTTTGGTTAAAGCAAAACAAAGACTTAATAAAGGTAATAAAGCTTTAGGCTGCAGTAATACATACCAGGAAGGCTAGATAAAAGAGAGAGAATTTGTTATAAATTCCTTTGACAATGAAACAGCCTGAATGTAAGGAAGTATCCTTGAACATATATGGGTTTATGTCTGAAAGTAGGGTGGTAAAAAACAGTATATGCAAATGGCTACATTTTGTGTGCATTTTGCATCACATAGTTTTAAAACATACAACTGTATAATTCAATAAATTTACTGAGTAAACTGCCCAACAACATCTGAGAATATAATATTAGAGGCATCTGAAAGCCTAAAGTCTAATGCCACTTTATATCTACATGACTGGTGTTTTACTAGGAGGTTGGGAAAACATTTATGCTCATAGTTTACTATTTTGATTAAGCAAATGTTAAAATGTGGCTTTCTACCAGAATTACATTCAGTTGCTATTGTTGTTTCGACATTGTAAACAGGTAATAATCAATATTCTAAGAATTACTGGCCCATATTTAACCTGCATAGTTGGAAAATTATTTGGGCGGCCACGGTGGTGCAGCGGATAGTGTTGCCGCCTCACAGCAAGAGGTTCTCCGGTTCGATTCTTAGCTGGGGTGCCTTCTGTGCGGACTCTGCATGTCCTCCCTGTAGTCGCGTGGGTTTCCTCCGGGTGCTCCGGTTTCCTCCTACATCCCAAAGACATGCTGTAGGTGGATTGGATACTCTAAATTGGCCCTAGGTGTGAGTGTGTGCATGTGTGTGCCTTCTGTGGAAGGTTGGGCACCGGGCTGGCAACTTGACACTGTAAAACTCCACTGCCAATCATGAGCAGACAGGTGATCCGCTGTGGCGACCCCTAACCGGGAAAAGTTGAAAGAAGAAGAAGAATAGTTGGAAAATTATTTACAAAAATACTCTTGAAACTCATTTTATGGCATTTTACCTAATATAGATATATCACTAGAAGACCCTGCATTTATACCCTCATCTGCTTTTATTATAATGTAACAAATGCAAATGAACCAAAATCTTCAGTGGATGCAGTCAGTGTGGCTCTGAGGTATCCCCATGACACAATCATCTATAAAATAAACAAAAAGCTAAAACCTACTACACTAGCTGCCGACTACCTCCCAGCTGAATATCTTCAAAAAGCAGCTGATGCCATAGCACTTCCCATTTCTATTCTGATCAACAGATCCATCTCAGAACAATACATGCCAGCAATATGGAAAATATCACGTTATACCTCTCCATAAAGGGGGAAGTTCTACAGAATTATCTAATTTTAGACCTATAGCCATTCTTTCACCACTAGCTAAAATCACGGAAAGATGCATACACAAACAAATCATGCACTTTCTTATTTAAAACAGAAAGCTTGCCAACTCTCAGCATGGCTTTAGGTCATTCCACAGTACCATCACAGCTCTTCTATCTTTCTCTAATGTCATCAATCTTCATCATAACAACAAACTATCTTCAGCACTCTTCCTAGATCTCTCAAAAGCTTTCAATATGGTTAACCATCAGCTACTGCTCAACACCCTACAAGCCATCGGTTTAGACCAACACGCAATACAATGGCTTCACTCCTACCTAAACGGTAGACAGCAGGCTGTCCTATGAGCAAGCTGTCATCCCAACTTTCTCTAGCCCTAGGTGTCCCACATGGGTCCATACTAGGTCCCCTTCTTTTCTCTATCTTTATCAATGATCTGCACACCACCATCCCAGAAGCCACCTGCACCCAATATGCAAATGACTCAATGCTAATATGCTCCGCCTCCTCTCCTACACAACTTCTAACCCTCACCCAGACCACTTTCAGCACAGAAGAAACATGGCTAGCTAATCACCGCCTGCTTCTAAATCCTAAGAAAACCAAGCTACTGCTTTTTTCCCCTAACCATAGAATTTCTCCTCCTTCCTTCAACATCAAATCTAGCAATGACACCATTATCTCCCTTGATGACCATACAAAGCTTCTAGGTGTAATAGACAACCTTAAATTTGATAAACATGTCAATCACACTATTAAGTCCGTCTCCAAAAAACTTTGCTCCCTGTACAGAGCCAAACCTTTCCTCACCCCCCTAGCTAGGGTAGCTATTGCAAGATCATACCTCCTCTCTCCCCTTATGTATGCCTCCCCTGTATTCACCAGCCTATCCAAAACCGATCTCAACAATTATCAGGATGTTGCAATCATATAGTCAGATTCGCTACAGGCATGGCTTTTAGGACCCACCACTGCCAGAACCTCAAAGCACTGGAATGGCTAGAGTATCTTACCCTTTTACAGTTCAACCAGCATATAGTAGCGCATTAAATACTCCATCAACCTGATAACACCCCTGCCTCAAGAATATTCTCATCCCTCATAGTGCCCCCAGGCCATTATGCTCATCTGATAAACTAATGATACTGACCCAAAAATCCAACAACTCTGCATGTGATGCTATATTTGCCAACTCAACTAGTAAAATCTGGAATCTGCTCCCTATTACCATTACCAAGGAAACCTCACTACCCCTATTTAAAAGAGAACTCAAAAAATACCTCACATCTCATTGGCTGTGCTCTTGTTCTAAACCTGACTAACAACTTCACTAATACATGTCTTGCTACCCAACCTGCTGTTTAGCCAAGTATCTATGCCTCATAGCATTTGAATGTCTAAGCATTGTGAATTATGAGATCTGATTGTATTCTATGTTCACATTTTCTGATGTGTCTTTGCCAATCAGATGTAAGCCTGCACATTGTGTATATTGATATCTTCCTGTATTCTTTGTCTATATTTTCCTAAACATGTCTGCCTGAGTTTATCACTCAGTGATGCATGTACTGTCTCTTTTTTGGTATGTGGAGCTTTTCTCCCCAGGCCTCCGCTGAAAATGGACATATATCCACTCAGACTATCCCAGTCAACAAATGTAAAATAAATAAAAATAAATAAATAACTACTTATAAAATGAACCATTCAGACACTGGTGACATCTATCAATCAACATATGTCTCTGTCAAGGGGTTCCCAAGAGATTCAGTTATGGGCTCAAAAATATATATTGAACTTCATCAGATACAAACACCTTTCCAAATAGCCTCTTTTAAAAGCCCAAGAATTATTTTGGCAGCTATATTTGGATGCAACAAATAAACCTGGTTTAAATAACAGAACACAAATTAGCAGTCTATTGGTTCTCAGGAATATGAAATAATAGGTTTTAAGATATTATTTGATTTTAATATTAAAAATAGTACAATTTAGTTTCTTAAGTATATTATATGTTTTCAATATATTTTTGTATGAATTTCAAATAATATTATTTATTGTTTTGTTTTGTGGTGGTTGTATTAATTTGCTAGATTTTGCTATTCTATTTCCTATTTATAAACAACTGTTTGGAAGTGAGTTTCATCTGACGAAGTTCAATATATATTTTTTTTAACAAAAGCACTAATCAATAAATTGTCTATTATGTACTTCAGGAAACAGAACAGGGAATACCCCAACACAATCACAAGTACTTTTGAACACTATAAAGACCTAGGTAATATAACTCTCCAAATACCTTTCATTTTCTGCACATTTACAAAATGTTTGTAACAGGATATTTGGTACTATGCGATGATGTGATGATGTAGATAGTTTAATACCTATCTACCTTGCACTAATTAGACCAAAGGGCATCCTTTTGTATGTACTTTTTTGCATCAGTTTAATAATTTTTTACCTCAGAGTCAAAGCTCAGCAGTATTTATAGCAACAGTAAATGATATCAGTTTAAAGCATTACAATTTTGGTAACTTACATCATGACCACTTAAACACTGTTAATATCAATAATTCTTATGCAGTTAAATATACATCACTGAACCAAGAGAAATCAAGTAAAAATGATTAAGTACGGCATGAATAATGTTTGTTCATTTAAGAAAGAAAAAAATCCTCTGCTTTAAATGTAAGAAAATGAGAATGTATTCCATGTGCGTTTACTAGTAAGATCTCTATTGTGAAAGAAGCTGAATTACACAAAACATGTCCAGGCACTGAATCTAATTATTCCATGTATAAAAGATTTGTGAGGGGAGGCTTAATTAAAGGCTTCAGATGTCTTTATTGCAACATCATGGGTGCAGCTTTGCATCTTTTATAAAATATTCATTGTTTCAATATCAGCAATAATGTATTTTAGCATGCTGAAAAGTACAAAATCTTCCCAGAACAGGGTGTTTCATGTCCTATAGTGCCAAAAAGGTGATGCTTGTGAAGTGGATGATATCATTAACTCAATAAAAGATAGCAAAGTTCTCCAAGATGATTGACAAAAGTATGTAGCCAGTGTAGTACTAATGATCTCACTTTTAATATAAAAAATATACAGCTATGACACGTCAAAAAGTGATAAAAACTATGATTACAATATGAATGGTCAAATCATAGAAATGACACCATCATTAAAGATCAAGGGATAGTGGTAGATACCTTTCAGTGTGCATCTACCAAAATTAAGAAAGCATATTCTGTACTTTATTTAATTTATGCCCACTGATCAAAATCCATTAGTAAATACAATATTTTGTTTTTGTAACCTTTGGACAAGCCTTCTCAATGAATGTGGAAAGGTACAACGATTTCATACTAGAAAAATCACAAAACTAGAATGTCTAAACTACTGGCAAAGGCTTCAGGAACCGATTTACATTTTGTTTATTACAGGTTACTTAGATATGACCTCTTCCGGTTCTATAAAGCCATAACTGATTCAGGTCTGTTTGAAAGCCTCTGTCAGGTGCACACTGTAGATGTTCACTGAAATTAGTTTTGGAGGACATTTCTTTTCATTTTTTTACTTTTCACAAAACTACTTTGGTGAGTCTTTTCATTTTTTTACTTTTCACAAAACTACTTTGGTGAGTTGATATGAATCCTAAAGTTTTGTGGTTTATCAGCTGTTTTGACAGCTGTGAAATCAACTTTTGCTTGGAAGCATTTGACACTGTTTTTGTAGCTGTAGTAACAGCTGGCAAAGCACTGCAACTGAAAGGATTTTGACAGTTATCAAAACAGCTGTTAAAACATAATGATTAGTACACTGGTTAACTGACAGGGTTACAGAGGCATTACGGAGCTCCAGTGAGGCATGACACTTTGGCACATCAGAGAAACTGTACAAAGTATATACTGCATATGCCTAGTGACCATTATGACACCAGAAGGGAGTAATAGCAGGTCGAGATGGTGCCGTCCCAGTGCACCATTTTTATTCAGTTATACTAATAAATATTACACCAGACATTGTCTGTGGCAAACCATTGGTGGACAGACAATAGAGAAAACTAGACTAGGAAGAGTTGCTGTATTAAAACCTTCAATAGATCTTAAATACTACAACTACAGGGTTAACACAAACTGAGCAACTCACAGAAAAAGTGAGTGAAGACGAGGGCAGATTTGGTCTAAGAGATACTCATGGCATTATAAATAATAAATTAATTGGGAATGAATAAATTCTATGAGACCTTTTGACAGAAGAAGTAATATAGCAGTTGGTAGAAGTCCCTTGTTTAAGCCATGGGACCATTATTTCAGTTTTTCCACTGGATTGGATATAACATACCTCTCAACTGTAAAGATTTTTGCAGAATGTCCAGATTTTTGCCTAATATTTTTCTAGACAACCATTGAAGACTGAATTCAGAAATAATGACAAACATCCAGGATTCAGACTTCAAACTCCTCAGAAATTTCATGCTAATGCAAAATCTGTTATTCGATCACCTTTTTAAGTTTAGAAGAGCAATATTTAAAATTGTCCCTATTTTTGGGTGTTCGCCTTTCCATTATTTGTAGTTTTGTCCAGATTTCATGACTTAAAAGGTTGAGAGGTAGAGGTTTCCAAAACAGTAGTTTATCAGAGCAGAAAAATGGAAGGTTGTTGAATTTGAATCACCATATTCTTTAAATGCTAATTCCCAGAAAAAAAAATCACCAAAAGCACTTTCATCAAACCCTGGAATAAGTTTTTTTTTCCAGGGGCAACCCCACCCACAAGCCCCCTCCCACACATACACAAACCTACACACTCTCCTTGAACTTAAATATACATACTTTAAGGTCACACAATTGTGGAGGAAAGGGACTACTCCACTATCACTGAAAATGTTTTTTGGCAAAATGTCTTCACATAAACAGTATGCTATTACCCTACGTCAAATTACACAAGTTAGACATTTAGGAGGGCAGCAAGGTACAAAGGATTTTTTTAACTATACCCAACAACCACCTGGCTCTGACAAAACCGAGCATTTTCATTCATTCCTGAACAGTGTAACAGCTGGTCATGTTGTATGTAGCCATGATGGAATTTTCATTCTTCTGGCCTAAACCCATCCACAAAAAGCAATGCACCTGATCATGCACATAATGGCCTGACATGTTTCCTTCTATTTGTGATCACATTTCCACACATATGAGGTGAAGGCAACTGCACACATATGGCATGGCAGAGCCAAATACACCCCTCCATAGGGAGAGTTAGTACTATCTGTTCACCCTTGCAAGTCTCCCTCGCACCCACGTCACCACTCAATTGGCATTCAAAGGAAGAATGAGTTAAACTTTTGTGTAGGTCAGAGACATAACAATTTTGAACAGATGAAAAAATCAAAATGGAGTTGTTTGAAAGGGGAAATGGTCATTGTTAATACACATCAGCATAAGAAGCAGATATTTAGATTACATTTCCCTAACGACTCTTTCATTTTATGAATACAATAGACAGATGAGCAAGGACAGGCACAGGCAGCATACTTTAGAGACTATCACTTGTATCTCTAAAAGCACTTTGTCACAGCATAGGTTGCAGACCAATGGACTGAACTGCTAGAATCTGTGCTGGAAAGAGAATCTACATAGGTATTCAAAAGTGCATGTTGCAAGTGGGAAAAGAGTATGGAGGAACATATGTAGATGGAAGGGAAGTAAAGGACAGCCTAGCCAGGCTTCATGTCTCTTTCTGAGATTAAGCAAATGTGATGTAATGCTTTTTCATCTGCTGCTCAATATGGATAAGAGCTGTTTCCTCATACAAACAGCTCTATTTTGAATTTTTCTTCTGTTTCAGCTAGTTACATTTGTAACCTATACAAAACATTAAAGGCTTCTTCCCATGGGTGCAGAAGGAATAGTGATATACAAGCTTGAGATGCTGAGAAAGTGATGGTAGGAATAGGTACATAGGTTCATAGGTAAGTACTAGGCTATCTGCCCAAGGGCATTTATAAGACTTGCCAGAATGTGTTGGCTTTCGCCACCCCGTTAGATTAGCTCCCTGTGCTGCTGTCCAGCAGAGCCATTAGTTCCCTGCACCACTGTCCAGCAGAGCCACTGTAGTGATCCCCGGGGTAAATTTTCTGTTTCCCATCCACCTGTCAAGGTTTCTCTTGAAGAGTGTTAGTGAGGGGCTCTGCCTAATGTATATTGGAATCCTGTTCCAAAGCATGGGGAGTCTCTGGGATAGGAATCTATCCCTCCAGCATGTCCTATTTATCGTTGTGGTGAGGTTTATATCTCTAGAGCGTGTGGCTCTCCGGGATTTGTTTTTTTTTTAGGTGGAGCATGTCCATCAATTCTGGGTTGGACATGGCCTTGTATGTCAGGCAGAGATCACCTCTGAGTAAGAGGTATGCAACCGAGTACAGCTGGAGTTTCTTGAGTCGCGCTGCATAAGGCATCTGTTTGAGGCCAGTAATCCTCTTGGTGAAGTACTTTTGTGGTCTTTCCAGCTGTTGCAGGTGTTTTGTAAGGTACATCCCAAGTGGGACATTGTATTCTATGATGGGTCTAATGAATGATGAGTAGAGAGGCACAATAACCTTTTTTGTTCTAGATGTGAACCCTTTTGTGATTAGGTGGGCCACATAGAAGGATTTTCTAACCACCTTGTCAATATGATTATCAAAGGAGAGATTACTATCTACTTGGGTCCCCAGATACCTTATTACATTTTCTGTATTTAGGGGACTACCACCTATGTGGAAGTTCGCAGGTACTTTGTTTTTTCCAAAGGGGATGACTATGCACTTTTTGGCATTTAGCTTGAGGCCATGATTTTGACACCAGGTATCCGTCTCAGTGAGACCCATCTGGAGGGTGTCTGTATCAGCTGGAGAATCAATTTTGGCCCCTAGTTTGCAGTCGTCTGTGAACTTGGTCAGCCATAGTCCTCCTATGCTTACCTGTACCTCTGAGAAGTATATACCGAACAGGAGGGGTCCAAGGACTGAGCCCTGGTGGACGCCACTTGTAACTGGTTTAGAGTCGGACGTAGAGCCTGCAACTCTCATCATGTGGGTTCTATCCAAGAGCCAGTTGGCAACCCATCTCGTGACGTAGGGGTTTATGTTCAAGCTGGTGAGCTTGTCTATAATACTAGAATGGGGAATGGTGTCAAAAGCCTTTGCGATGTCTAGGTAGGCTGTGTGGACCTCCTTTCCCTCGTTAATGCCTTGGTAACCATCTCAAAGAAGTCCACCAGGTTTAGGAGGCATGATCTGCCCTTAACAAAGCCAAACTGGGTATGATCCAAGGTTTGGAGGTTCCCAATGTCTCTGTTAATGAGTTCCATGATGATGCGTTCCATAGTCTTGCAGACCAGGCAAGTCAGGCTTATAGGGTGATAGTTCCCGGGGTCCATTGTGGCTCCACCTTTGTGGAGTGGGATAACTGTTGCTGTGCACCGCTCTGTGGGTACGTAGCCTGTAAAGAGGCTGAGTTTGAACAGTGTGTTTAGGTGAGGGGTTAGTTCATTTGTAAAACACAGCCTGGGACACCGTCTGGTCCCATTGAAGCTGTGTTTTTGGCTTTGGATAGGGCTGTTTTAACCTGTGTCTCTGTGACTGATGAGGCCCTACATTCTTCTGGTATGGTTATGGGCCCTTTAGGGGGTGAGAGGGGGGTGAAGTTTGCACTAAACCTGTCTGCCAGAATGTTGGTGATATCAGTCAGTTCAGTATATTTTGTGCCATTCTGCACTAACTCAGAGCAGATCTGAGAGTTTTCACTTAGGTTCTTGACATAGCTAAAGAATGCTTTGTGGTTATCTTTGGAGTCATTGGCAATTTTTCTTTTGAAACTAGCCTTGGATGATTTAATGAGGGATCGTAGTTTCTTGCCGATACTGATCAGGGATGTCTTTCTTTCTTGGGATTTTACTCTTTTCTGTAGTAGTTTCCTCCTTCTGTTGTACAGCTTGTTTATGGCAGGGGTCCACCAGACTGGTTTCTTTTTCTTGGAGGAGTGAGTCTTGGTTTTACTTAGGATAGCATGATCCATACATTCCTGCAGATGCTCACAGAGTGCCTTTGTAAAGGTTTCAGCAGCTTGGACAGCATTGTCCTTTAGCATGGGGGCTGTGAACCTTTCCACCTCGGTCTTAAGTAACGTGAAGTTTGCTTTTGAAAAGTTTTTCATGGTGGTTTCCTTGATTGGGGGTGGGGGCGGAATGTGGATATCCAGAGTGATTAGTCTATGGTCTGATCTAACCAGCGAGGGGTTGACCTCTGGTGTGGAACACCAGTTGCCCATGTTGGTGATGACCAGGTCCAATATGTTGTTCCCTCTGGTGGAGGTATTGACCAGTTGATCCAGGGAGTTCGAGTTTATAAATTCTAGGAAGCGTTGGGCAAGGGAGTTAGTACTTGAGTAGTTCTCTCAGTTTATGTTTGGGTAATTGAAATCACCCAGTATTAGGGTGTTTGGCAGGACCTTCATATTTCCCAGTGTTTCCAGAAATGCGGAATGGGGGTCCTGGGCCATGGTGGGTGATCTGTAGCAAGCTACAATTTGGATTGCAGTTTTGCCCATTGTTAGTTGCACATGGATGATCTCTGATGCATTGTGCTGTGCCACTAACCTGGAGGTGTGGGTATCTTTGATGAATATGGATACACCCCCACCTTTTGTGTTTCGGTCTTGGTTCTGTGGCCGAAAGGTATGGTATGAGTAATAGCCTGGTAGTGCTGGGGTGCTCTCAGGAGCCTTAAACCAGGTTTCTGTTACTACACAGATGTCGATGTTCTCCATACTGAGGAGTGCCTCGAGTGCGTGCATTTTGAGGTTTTAGACTTCTGGCGTTGAGTAGCATTACCCTCAGTTTTTGGTTACTTGTGCTATTTATGGTGGTGGATTTGTCTTTTGAGCCTTGCCTAAAAAAGGCAATATGGGGGTGGCAAGCGCCTTGGCCAGTATTCAAAAGCCTAAGGGTGACAGGTGCAAACCATCTCTTGTGAAGCAACGTGGCTTGTCGAGCATGTCATCCCAGGCAGACAGATACTGGATCCCCTTTGAATGACACCAGAAACTTAATTGTTGAAACTGATAATTTTTTCTTTATACTGTGGCATCATTCTTGGTGAGGGCAGGATGCTACTCAGGGTCAGGGCTGGGCTACATGATCAAGAGAGCTCTTCCATGTCTATTTTCATGTAGTCCAGGGAGGTACGTCTCAGGTCATTCACACCAACATGGACAATGACAGAGTTGTATTTGTACTTGTTCTGGAGTGACCTGAGTGCTTGTGTTATGTGGCAGATCCTGGCACCTGACAGGCAGCTAATTGTAACCTTCTCTTTGTCCAGCCTAGTTAGTGGGACATCAGCGTGCCTGACTATAGAGTCACCTATTACTAGTGTGTTGGGTATGTTATTTTGCGTTAAGGGCTGTGATTGTATGGCACACTGATTATGTGAAGTATGTGTTTCATGGTTGGTGATGGGGTGTGGAGGTTGCTTGGATGTCTGCTTTGGAGGTCTGTTGCTTTTGCAGATTTTTATTTAGAGCCTCCGAGTATGTTTTCATGTATTCATGTGTGTTATTTGCCGGTGTTGGTTTATTAGGTCTATGTGAGACTGATGGTGTGTTGCAAGTATTACCGTTCTCCTTTTGACTGTCATAAAAGACTGTAGTGCTGGCACCTATATGGCAGGTAGTGTATATTGCATGCAACACATGGGCCTAGCAGGAGTATTTGGCCCTGCCGAGTCACATTTGCAGAGCAGCCCTCATTTCCTATGTTGTGGTAGCAGCATGCACACAGGGAAAGGTGCAGTAAGCATTTGCATCTGCAAGATTGCACATCAGTTCCCATGGGTGGGGGCTAGGGGCAAAAAAAGAACAATTGCTTCACAGCTATCTGAGTGATGGCCACAGAGATGTCACACAAATAAAGAATAAAGAAATGACAGAAATGGTTGGCTAGCTCTTTAGTAGACTTGGAACCCAGACAAGACTGCATTGCTTTTCCAAGCCTGATTAAGGTATAAATGGCATGCAAGAAATGTTTTGGTTTATAACAGATCCAAGCTTGCATTTCACCTAAACAGTACTTTTTAAGGGCAGCAAAGTGGTGAAAAAGCTAATGATGATGTCTTATAGCACTCAACAAATGAGACGTCATCAGATCCATTAGACTGAATAAACTGACTGTCATTGTGTGACGCAAATTAACTGACTTCCATTTAAGCTGTAAAAGTCCTTAAAGAGATATTTAAAAAGATGTCTCTGGTTTATTTTTAAAGAGTTTTTTAAAAAGCATTTTTATTTATGCTACATTGTACGTTTTTGTCACTGGTTTTATCAATGGAATATGTGTGACATCTTTTTAAGGATTTAAATATCTCTTTAAGGGCTTTTACAGCTTAAATGGAAGCCAATTAATTTGTATCATATGATGATTTTTTTATTATTTAAACAATCAATTTATTCAGTCGAATGGTTCTGACGAAGTCCCATTTGTTGACAGGAAAGAAAGCGCTTACCCTATTGTCTGACTTTATTTTTTTAAAGATATGAATTAAACTTTTTCCACTGCTTTCCATGAACAAATGGTCGTTTCTTTTCTTTGAAGAGTGAGGGCACCAGTATTGAGTTTAGGGTGAACACTACATGAGTCGAGTTGCGTTTTGGTTTATTGGTCATTTTATGACTGCATGGATACATATTGTTTACATTTGCTTTTTAAGTTATTTAATCAGCTTATCAGAAAACCATTACAGCAGTGAAGACTACAGAATATATTTTGGGTACTGGTAATTTACAGGTAGTACATGTCATGGTTGTCTTCTTTTACATTTCTTATTCAATAATATCCCGAGGTCCTAGCAAAATCTGTTAAAAAACATTATATACATCTGGAGACAAAATGTTTCCCTCTTCCTCCTCTCATTATTGTTCTTAATAGAGCTGACCTTTGATCCTGTATCACAGATGCAAAGAAATTACTTCTAACATTTTGAATACTCTTGAATCACTTTAAATCTCTGCATCAGTTTATAAAAAATGTCACTTTAAGTATGAAACTTTGAAGCATAATATAGTGGACATTACAATCACCTGAAGTTTATCACAATGATTAATGTCTTCACCTTATAAGCCAAAGGAACAGGGTTTGATTCTGATCTTAGGTTATTGGCTAGGCTTAAAATGGCCTTTCAGGGCAGTTAGCCTAGTATTCGTCTATGAAGTCTGGATGAATAGGAATGTTATAAGCATCTTTTCACCCCTATATTGTCACCTGTGGTCCTTATGCACAGGGGTAATTTGTAGATGCCCTAAGGCACAGGCATATGCTAAAACGCATTGATAATTTGGAAAATTTGTCCATGAATGGATATATATATATATATATATATATATATATATATATATATATATATATATATTCCATTGAAATGGACTACATAAGCCTTTACCTATTTATGGGCAAAAATTACCTTTAACACTGGATGACATCTGCAAGTCCACTGTAGCCATTATTACCTGCACTGAGAATGTGTAATTAGGGCTGGAAAAAGTTGGGTCTATATTACTGCATCAAAACGCTGTAACATCGAACACCTCAATGCCGACAGGTATTCAGCGAAATTCACTTCTGCAATTCACTGAATACTTGTCGGGCAGAGATGTAGTTGGCCAACTACACAATGTTGCCCTTTTCTCCCCTGTAATGTGATCTCAGATTTGGTATATTTAGTTAGGGAGGTGTGGGGCCCATATTGGGAGGTGTGGGGGTGCAGCCCCCTACATGGGTGGGTTTGGTTTAGTTAGAACTAGTTCCGCTGCATTGCAATGTAAGTATTTATTTGCCAGGCAAGTATTCAGCGAATCACAGAAGTGAATTTCGCTGAATACTTGGCATTCA
The DNA here is from genome assembly GCF_019279795.1 of Protopterus annectens. Taxonomy (NCBI): domain Eukaryota; kingdom Metazoa; phylum Chordata; order Ceratodontiformes; family Protopteridae; genus Protopterus; species Protopterus annectens. Next base: position 560,328,001 of record NC_056733.1, read on the forward strand.
GGTGTTCGATTTTACAGCATTTCTACGTCATAATATAGACCCGGAAAAGTCTACTGTTACAGATAGAGCAATGATTAACAGCTATTAAAATGGTACTTTGCTCGAAGATACTATATGCCCTGCAAACACAGAAATGAATACTCCTGAAAGCTGTATCAAAGTAATGGAATAAAAGTTGAAGGCACCTGCTTGATGCCCCCTCCCAGAATCTTGACTATTCTTACTATCTCCAAAAAAAGCAAGTGGTACAGTCCATGAGCATTGATAATTGTGAAAATTGTCTTTCCAGCTTGCTGCTTTGAAGCCTTAGTATATTTTCAATATCACTACATGCACCCCAAAGGAAAGGTAGACAATATCTAAGAGAAGTGAATGTCACAGCTACAAGCCATATGGTGTTTTCTTTGGAGAAGTTGCAAACATATCCTTGTTCAATATGGCCTGTCACCTCCATGCAATCAGCAAACACACCCCTGGAAGGTGTACCTTTGAACCTTAAATACATTTTTTCAGACCTTGCTAAAAATATTACTGTCCGAATGCATGGGATGTTCCTTCCAATTCCTATCAGTCATTCTATAGATTTTCACAGGATCAGATTACATTCAGTATGTGCAAGTAATGCAGGGCCACGTCCTCACATAAGAAGACATGGAGGTATTGGAAAAGAATGTCAACCTTTTATTAGATTTCGCTTTGGTTCAGTGACTAGCTCATACAGCCAACATACTTGAAGTCTGTAGAACAGATGACTGTGAGTCTCCTAATACTTAAGAACTCTTACATTACTTGGTTACAGTATCACTAGATCAAACAGATCTATTGCTAGGTTTAGCAATTTAAGTGAATTTCATCCATTCACAAGCTTTACATGTTGTTTTTGGAAAAGTTTCTTCAGCATGAGGGGAACATGCACAAATCACTGCAAGGAACACCTCTTACAAAAAAAAATTGAAAGCTTAGATCCCCGAAATACCTTGCATTGTTTACCATATATTTTTGCTGGAAAGCTATTGTTCCACATCTTGTATATACTAAAGATGATACAGGATAATGTAACTTTTGCTGGTGTGAATATCTTGGCATTGCCAGACACAGCTGGACTTCAGTTGTAATTACAAGGAATAGCCAAGACTTCCAGGGATATCTGAGGAGAACTACCTACAATGGGAACATCCATTACCTTAACAGGACTTGTCTCGGTGGGGGGGGGGGGTACCAAGAAATAGAAGAATACAGCTGACAAACAAATAACTAGAAAATGGAAGTCATCAGCCATTCCATGTACATCAGTCTAAAGACCCAGTGGATCTTATATAGCATCCTGAAGTCAGAGTCAAATGCATTTTATTTAAGTAGCTTTTCATTTTTAATAAGCATGATTCACTGCCAACCTCAACCAGTCTTTCTGACTAAAGAATGAAATATTAAAATATATTACACCCTTACCACAGGATGTATGATTTTTTTTGTATGTAGGGTGTGTACTGTTATGCTCAGATCATGATATTTAGATGCTTCATCATTCTGGCTGAAAGTAAGACCCGAGTGTTTTTCCATTGCAATTCCCATGATTTTTTGTCCCCTTCTTTCCTTTCACATTTAGTCAGAAGTCGGAAGGTTAACACAGAAGAAAATGGAGTTATTATCATACAACCTCTTACACATTATAACGTTCTCACTGAAAAGAATATAATAGCAGTAAGTAGAAACTAGGGCACTGTGTATTCCATAATTTATGGACTGATTCTTAAGTGCATTGTCTATCTTTGTTATGTTTTATTGCAAAACTTTAATAAAGGGTTTAATGAAAAAAATGCTGCTGTGTGTGCACCACGTTATCATTCAGATGACGCAGATCTGGCAGCTACTCAGGCTTGCATTAACAGCACTGATACAGAATGGAGCAGTACCTCAGAAATGTTTTTTAAATTGCAATAATTTCATCCAGAATTAACAATATATGCATTTCTTTACAGCATGCAACTGTCAAAGATGTCTTGTTTCAGTTGCAGAACTAATATTTTCTGCAATCCAAAAGGTTTTTGACTATGGTATTTGTAACACCCCTCCAATGGGCCAGTAATCAAGGAACCTCGATCCTCACCACTGACACTGGGGGGGGGGCATTCACTGAGAAAGAAAATATCTGCAGCTCTCTGCACCAAGTATAGAATTAAGTCTTATCCAGGTGTTCCAAGCCAAGTCCTCTACCACCCTCTCTATGAAATTAGTGCTCTGTGTCCCTGTTTAAAGCTAATACACACATTCTCTCTGAAATTTGATTTTCACACACACACACACTTTGCCACCTCCATCCAGACTTTAAAGTACATACACTGCCACCAGACCACCCACAAAGCCAGCTACTCTAAGGCTCTTACCAGGGTACCTACTTGCTCTCAGTAAAATTAATACTTATATAAATGGTAATGTTTCCAAGCCAAGCAGCAAGACTTTCAGGAATGTGGAGCCACATTGCCACTAAATAAATACAATTACTCTCAAAAGTTAAATATTTTCTACAAGACCAGCCACAATGAAAGGTATAGATATATTTAATAATAAATAATAAAATAGAAAACATGAAAATACTGAAAATCTATTTACAATACACGCCAGAGTTTCAATTCACAAGAAATATAAAAAACAACACAGATGGAAAGACTCAAACAGACACAGAAAAAAATATTTAGCTGATCTCACTATATTTTCTAACTGACTGAAGAATTACCATCAACTAGTCACTTACTAAAGCAAGGCAAGATGGAGTGGATGAGTGTCCTTGTTGTCAGGTCCAAGACAGAATGCTGAGTGTTGTATCATACCTCTCACTAGCATCTAAATACAATTTCAGTGCTAGCTACAGATTAACATTTGATCTGGTCACCTGACTCTGTGGTTCCTACTCTACCCTCTCACTAGCAGGTGAGCCAGGATTTGGCACAGATGTGTCAGAATACATACACAAAACTTTGCTAAGGCTTAATACAGCATCTGGAAGCTATAAAACAATTCCAACGCTTCTACCCTCCCTGCAGAAAGGCTTTTCATAAACATTGCATCTCTGGCTGCATTCAGACCTGTGAGATAGAATGTTTATGGCCTACATCAAGTCATTTAATTTCAGGCTATTTTTCTTAAGGTTAGCTGGGCTGAGCTTAACCCCTTCCCTTCCAGTATCCTCTGTTAAAATAAATAAATATCTAATATATCAACCCTTGTCTCTCCTTATACTCCCAGTCATACACTCTGAAGCTCTAACCAACACCTCTTGGAAATCTATAAACCTAATAAAATCATAGGCAGACTTCTCTATAATCATTCTGTTGCAAACCCTTGGAATAAACTTCTCCTTTGTTTAAGTACTATCTCTAACACTAACTGCTTCAGAAAATCCGTAAAAGACATTTAATTCTTTACAAAACTCAAGCTAGCTATGCTGGCATATGTTACACATGCACTGCCCTAGTCTCTCTGGCAAACCTGGCACTATGTCACATCATCATAGTACGTAACATTTCCAATCTACTCATAGGGACTTTTCTATACCTCATGTAGGGTCATCATGAAACAATACTTTGCAAATTATAACTATTTGAAACAACCACAGTATGATCTACAGCAACACAGGACAAACTAGTGGAACCAAGACACTGCTATGATCATTCCTTCACAGCACAATATGCATTTTTGCTTGTTCTTCTCTTCTACTGACCATCTAGCTCTCCCTCTCAGCTACTTTACTGACCTGCTCATTTATCCTCGGTGAAAGTCTTATGGCTCATTCAGTTCTTGGGGTTGAGAATCATGTAGAGCAACGGATGTTTTGGTTTATGCCCCTGCCTATGAATGCATGCTCAAATAACTTACCTATATAAGTGGATGAGCAACAGGCATCCACACAGCACTATTCTTCATTTCTACAAAGGACATAAACCAGCAAGAACGTCCTGCCAACCTACACAGAAGTAACAGGGGTGGTTTCTATAGTGTCCCGGAAAATCATGCTTTAAGTATGTGCCCCTGAGTGTGAACATCTCTATCCCCCTCCATGAGAGAGCCGAGCAGGCTTCACCCAGGCATTCTTCCAGTGCCATGGCAGCTAATCAAACCCCAGTCACATGGGTCATAATCAAGGGTTCATTCCTGTATGACACTCAGCCAGATACCAAAGGTATTTAATGTATCATTTGTAAATGGTGACATTCTGTATTGCAGCTTATTGGTGTATATCCCCCCTTGCCATATGCATTATCTAAGTCTTTTGGAATTCACTGGAGAAGTGCTGTTTTAATTTCTACAAAATTATTCCCACTTAGTTTCACATTTTGTTTACCGCTACAACTGCAGCCTAACACCAGTGAAAGTTAATACTCAGTACTGGACAAATGTATGGTTATAGCGTACAATGGCAGGCATATGCACTGAAGAAAAAAGTATATAGGACTATTTATTAAGTACCTTCCCTTTGTATAATTTCATTTCTGAGTCCATTCATAGCATGAGGTTAACACCTATTTAGGAGTTCACTGTGGCTCATGAGTCATTCTGAATAAATATGCTACTTCTCATGAGTCATATATAAGCATTGTGTCTGAGTCATATATTAGTATTCTAATAATAAAGTCAGTGTACTGCTCAAAACTGTTAAAACCTGCTTGGTGGGTTAGAAGAGCATTCCAAAGTACATTATTAAATCAGACTTGTGAAAATGACACTTTCAGGAAACCAGAAACTTTCTATACTTAATTCACAATGAGTTGCTTTGAGAATTACAGTGATATAAAAGCAGACATTTTGACTCACAATAATTTTCTCTGATACATTTCAGATGTGCTTTTAAACTAAAAGGAGTTGAAATTTTCTTGGGATTCAAAGGGTAGCACACCCTTACTCATTACTAAATGTCATTATAACAACTGCGAGGATTTTCCATTTCTCACTCAGACATGCACACATAATAATATTAAAAAAATTGACCCAGTACCATGTATCTCTCATGCACTTTTCAGTGTTTGATTTCTGTCCGGTCCCAGGCAGAAGTTTGCTTAGCAATTATTTTTAATGAGAATGAACTGGAAATGTTTTAAAAATTCTTTTAACTATCCTACAGGGCTCTATCAGAAATAGTGCATCAGTATACTATGCAAATAATTTATTAGCACTATGCTACAACCGCACTTCCTAATATGTTATTACCAGCCAACAGCAATGATACATGATGTGTCCATTTGGAGATAGGGTATGGTTCTGCACAAATCCACCACCAAATAAAATCCACATGTTCAATCTGTTGACATAACTGCCAGTAAAGCTCGAGTGCTGCTGATGTTCTGCACTGAATGTGTTTTTTTTAAATGATATTTAGTTTAAATTAATATTTAATAGGTTCAGCAAATTAAAATACACATATCCTTAACTAATACTTAAACACACATTCTGCTTCCTGAATGTATAATGCTTGGTACTATAGCTGCATATGTTCAGTTAGATCCAGGGAGAGGCTCTACTCTGCACACCACAAATAGCACAGACACCTTCCAATCTGCACTACTCACACATATATATATAATTCACAGACAAACATGTATTGCTGGTATTAGCCATGTATGTCACACAGGGACATGTATAACATATATAACACCACAGCATGCCATTTGCATGAGCAGTTTATCAACTGATGAACCTGGTATTGTAGATTTATAGGGGAGGAGTGTTTCTGAAAGAAAATGCACAAATCAAGGCAGCATGTGCCCTTTGTATCTACGGTGATGCCAATGGTCTCACAGTGACACATATTTGGGAAAAAGAACATGATATGGCAGACAGTATACCCTTCATAACTAAAGCACATTTAGCACATATATTAGGACATGAGTGCATAACATAACAGCCTGTATACCCAATCACTGTACAATCAGTCAGACCAGAAAAGGGGAGTGATGTTATGCATTGTATATAAACATGCACAGGCACATACAGCTGCCATATGCATGTGCAACTCGGTGTGTTGTCTTTTCAAGTAGCTTAGCACATATTTTATAAGATAACTGCAGTATAAAGTAAAAAGAGTTGATGTGGAATATATGCAGTTGTGTAGGAAGCTGTATCTACAATACATATAGCCCCCGGTGGTCGCTGAGAGTTCTTAAAATATCCTAAGTAAAGGTCCAATGAAAATATCTTCATTTGTAATCTTAAGACTGACTATGTATTTGAAGGCCAATTAAGTTAGTATTTTTCAGAGCTCTGTGAAGAAGTGCTATACCAAGCTCTCCCATAACACTACTATCTCAGACATATTATGCCATGCATCTAAGATGTATATCGACTGAGCTATGCATACTGCTTTTGTTACTACTGTTATTCTCTTCAAGTTTATTTTATTTATTAAAGCAAATAAATCAGTTAAGGTATTTTACTTATGTTTAATATAACTATTTTAGCAACATGGTCTGCAAGATTAAAATAATTCTAGTATTTGCTTTAATACAAGGAGGAAGAAAAATAAGTAGAAAAATGGGAACTGTGGGTACTTTGATAACAAATAATCTGAAAATCCAATTCTGGGATGAAAGAACACCATGAATGATTTTTTTTAATCAGATTAATTAGATTACAAATAAAGACAGAAGAGGGGGAACACTTTTTATGTTTAAGAAGCTAAAATTTGAAGATTGATGAAAAGACTCCTAATTCCTGAAAAAAATAAGAAATTAAAAGACATACAGATTATGCAACCTTTTTAATCCTAACTAGTGAGATAATAGAAAGATGAATGAGTGTGTAGTGGAGATGAAAACATTAGACCAAGAATACAGTTATGCAGTGATATCAGAGAAGATGCAAAGATATGGGGTTGTTTGTGGAACAAATCATGCCAAAGGGGAAAACATAAAAGTTCAGGCCTCAAATTGTGTTGCTGGCCAGGCTGCCAGATCTACATTTATTTTGCACTTTCAAATGTTAGGGACCATTGAAATGGGGAGAACAAGTTCAGTGACTAAAAAGGCAACGATATGGGACTACAACTGTGAAGGATGAGGTTTCTCATGGTAACCCCCCCCCCAACCCAGGATGAGGTTTCCCATGGTAACCCTCCCCCAACCCAGGATGAGGTTTCCCATGGTAACCCTCCCACCCTCCCAACAGGGAATTATAAGCAGGACCATACCCATAAGTCACACCTCAAGGTGATAAACAGGGGTTTTTCTATCTCCATCATGCCTGACATCTGAATGTCTCTGGAGACTGAGAAACCACCAAAGACACCCCTCCTGGCTGTGATGTCCAGCCACAGCAAAGTAAAGGGAGCTATAGTGGAGACCCTTAAAAAACATACTAAAGAAAACATAACCTTCAGCCTATGAGTAATGGACTCAGGAAGACCCCCCCCCCATGAGAAACGAGGTGCTAACGCCAATAAATAGATAAAACATTTGCCCCACTCTCTCAAAAGGAAGGAGGGGCAACCTTGCCCTTTTCTGAAACTGTCAGGGTATTCACTGCTGCTAGACTAAGTAGGGTCTGGGATTGGATCAAAGGCTGTGACTTGCTGAAAGCCATGACGCAAGTGAAATGGCTGACTATGTTGCTAAAATAGTTATATTAAACATAAGTAAAATACCTTAATTGATTTATTTGCTTTAATAAATAAACTTGAAGAGAATAACAGTAGTAACAAAAGCAGTATGCATAGCTCAGACGATATACATCTTAGATGCATGGCATAATATGTCTGAGATAGTAGTGTTATGGGAGAGCTTGGAACAGCATAGAACTTAAATTCACTTCTTCACAGAGCTCTGAAAAATACTAACTTAACTGGCCTTCAAATGCCAAAGATGGTACAGAAATGTATTTATCTTGCCAGTTTATAATAAATACTACACCATATATTCACAGGGGGAGTCCTTATTGTAAAGGGAATTATGTTATAGACCGTTCAGGAAATCCAATAGTATACCCATGAGGTTTGAGACATTTCCATGTAGGTCCTGTAAAGCTTGTACGTACATGTCCCGAGTTAATACATTTGTACATCCCATAACAGGTAAGGATTATGTTTTTAAGGTACATGCTGATTGCAGGACAGCTAATTTAGTGTACCTTGCTACCTGCAATGACTGTAAGTCCTACTATGCAGGTAAAACTAATCAGAAATTGAAGGATTGAGTCCTACAGCATGTAGGGGACATAAGAAGGATGAGTTGTCTAAGTGCCCTTTATAAGCATGTTAAAGATCATAGTGGACATTCTTTTAAGTTCACTGTGATAGAAGTTATATTGGAGTCTGTTAGAGGTGGGGACATCGTCAACAGAACAGAATGCGTGGAGATGAAATGGATTGTCACATTACAGGCTCATAGAACACCTGGCTTAAACTACAATGTTCCTTTAAAGCCAGTATTGAAATTGAGGCTATTACATAATTAATTGCCCCAATTGTTTGATAGGGTAATTTCTTTTTGAATGTGCTTTTTAAATGTACTTGTTGGTTTGTGAATACTGAGGATCTGATGAAGCATTTTTATGTGAAAGCGCTTATCCTGATTTTTATTAAATACAGTTTTATCCGGTCTCCTTGATTTTTATGCTGCCTGCCTTGGTGGTTGTACTGTGCTTTGCTGTTTTCATTGTATATTTATTTGGCACAGTTAGACCTTTAGTCGTTGGTGTTGGTTTGATATACAATAAATCCATGTTGTTCAATATCTACCACTTCCAAATTATTCTTAGATTTATCCATCCGATCTAGAAAGTACCTCTCAAAACACTTTCCAAAAGAGATATTAAACAACTACAGACCAATTAATCTGTTTGATTTTTCAATCCCTTTTATAGACAACAGTGACACATAGCAATCTCCAAGATTCAGGTACTAAGCAGTTTTCCAATAATGTGTTAAATATAATAGTCAAATTTGGAAGAATTTTAACCTTTGTGATCAATTGCAAATTTCCTGGAATCATGTCAGGATCAATAAAGGCTGCTTCCTTTAGCTTATGAAAATCAGAAACAATTATATATTCCTCAATTATCAGGCATAAATAAGAAACAGAAGTTTTAAACATATTTATGTCCTCATCACAAAAATCACACTTGACATTTGAAAAAAATAAAATACAATAATTTGCAATTCTACTGGCATCTCTAATAACGTCATCATTAACTTTGATGCAATAACAGGATATACTTTATCATTAACATAGGTTCATAGGTAGGTACTAGGCTATCTGCCAAAGGGCATTTATAAGCCTAGCCAGAGTGTGTCGGCTTTCGCCGCCCCATTGATTAATTAACTGAGCCTCTGTCAAGCACAGCCAATGAAGTGATCCCAGAGGTGTATTTTCTTTTACCAATCCACTCGTCAAGGCTTCTCTTGAAGAGTGTTAGTGAGGAGCTCTGCCTAATGTAGTTAGGAATTTTGTTCCAAGGCATGGGGAGTCTCTGTGACAGGAATCTATCCCTCCAGCATGTTCTATTTATTGTTGTGGCGAGGTTAGCTCACTAGACTGCGTGGCTCACAGTGACTTGGATTTCTTTAGGTGGAGCATGCCCATCATTTCTAAGTTGGACATGGCTTTGTAAGTCAGGCAGAGATCACCTCTGAGTAAGCGATATGCAACCGAGTACAGCCAGGGTTTTTTCAGTCGAGCTGCATAGGACATATGTTTGAGGCCAGTAATCCTCTTGGTGAGGTGCTTTTGTGGTCTTTCCAGCTGTTGGAAGATTCTTGTTTGGTTTGGTACATCCCAAATGGGGCATTGTACTTTATGATGGGTCTGATGAGTGATGAGTAGAGGGGCATTATAACCTCTTTATTTCTAGATGTGAACCCCTTAGTAATTAGATGGGCCATATAGAGGGATTTCCTAACTACTTTGGCAATATGATTGTCAAAGGAGAGATAACCATCTACCTGCGTCCCCAGATCTCTTACTACCTCTTCTGTATTAAGGGGGCTGCCGCCTATGTGGTAATTCGTGGGTGTATTGTTTTTCCCAAACGGGATGACTATGCATTTTTTGGCATTTAGCTTGAGGCCATGACTTTGACACCAGGTGTCCGTCTCAGTAAGGCCTTTTTGAAGGATGTCCATGTCAGCCGGAGAGTCAAATATGGCTCCCAGTTTGCAGTCATCGGCGAACTTAGTTAGCCATATTCCTCCTGTGTTTGCCTGTACTTCTGAGAAATATATGCCGAACAGTAGGGGTCCCAGAACCGAGCCTTGCGGGATACCACTTGTGACTAGTTTAGAGTCGGACCTGGAGCCCGCTATTCTTACCGTGTGAGTTCTGTCTGTAAGCCAGTTGGCAACCCATCTTGTGACATAGGGGTTTATGTTCAGGCTGGTGAGTTTTTCTATAATACCCGAGTGAGGATTGGTGTCGAACACCTTGGTGAGATCAAGGTAGGCTGTGTGAACCACCTTTCCCTCTTCTATGGCCTTGGTGACTGTCTCGAAGAAGTCAACCAGGTTTAGTAGGCATGATCTGCCCTTAATAAAGCCAAACTGGGTCGGGTCAAGTGTTTGGAGGTTCCCAATGTCTTTGTTAATGAGTTCCATGACATAATATATTTGTAGAAAGCTTTTTTATTCAGATGATTATTAACTAACTTGCTTTCATAATTAACCTCAGCATTTTTAATTTCATGTTTTAAATCCCTACAAATTTTAATAAATTTCTTCTTGGTAACATGTGATGGATATTTCATGAAAGTTTTATAATTTTTTCTTCTTATACATTCTTATTACTCCATTATTGCAGTAATCAGGAAAGGATAATTTAGTATTCTTATAAAACTCTGATACACTTGTGTAACAAATTTTCAAGAGTTTTATAACGAAAATGACAACCTGAAGATAAAAATAAATACTGCCAATTAATATTCGCATACCGTGTTATTAAATTCTGGAAGTCTAATTAATTCCTAGAATATCTCTTCAATGGCATAATACCATTTATTTCCATTTGAAGCATAAATGATACAGAGTTATGGTCAGACGAACCTAATAGTGGGGGCATACTTAACCAACTGGGCTTTGCAGGGGCATTTGTAGCTATAATACTGAGCATTTTGTTTCCCTTGGTGTTAGAAAGAACCAATTGTGTCAACCTGTAGTAAGGTATGATATTAACAAATTTCCTATCCAAACAGGAGTTGGTAGTCAAAGAATTCCACTGAATTCCTGGGTAATTAAGGTCTCCTAAAAGTAAGATAGTACCTTTTCTATCAAGATAGTTATCCAAGTTCTGCAAATATTACCAATGGGTGTAACTATCCATACATGATGAAAGACAAGTTAAGACAAGATAGAATGTTTTAGAACATCCATTGAAAAATTGAACAATAATAGTTTCATATTCAGTCATCTATTTAACAAGACAAGAAATAATAGTTATGTGAACCCACAATGCTACCACCTCCACTAGAGTTTTGCCACAATCAGTCATATTTAATAAATGAATACTAAGTGAGTTCCAGGTTTTAAACTCTTCCTTGGCGATTCATCCAGATAACTCATCAAATTTATTTGCCACACTCCTAGCATTACAAACAAAAAATTCACAAATCTAGCAAGCTTTCTATAACTGGTACCTTACATGAATCTCTGTTTTGTTCTAACAAACTCGCTATCTGTTCAACAATTTTGCCAGTCATATAAAAAGCTCTGTATGAGTTCAAATGCAAATTATCCTTTAAATATAATATATGATCACAAATACTTTCTTCCGATTAACTGATCGACTTTAAATTATGAAATGCTAAAAAATGCGTAGTATTCCCCTTTGGTAAAAACAGAGTACCCGCGAACTACCACATAGGAGGTAACCCCTTGAAATCTGAAGTAAAAAGGGATCTAGGGACACAAGTAGATAGTCAGCTTTACTTTGAAAACCATGTTGCCAAGGTGGTTAGAAGATCCTTCTATGTGACCCATCTGATCACAAAAGGGTTTGCATCAAGATCTAAGGATGTAGTGGTGCCCCTCTACTCTTCCCTCATCAGACCCATTATTGAGTACAATGCACCAATTGGAATGTACCTGGCTAGGCAACTCCAGCAGTTGGAGAGACCACAGAGGTACCTCACTAAGAGGATTACTGGCCTCAAACAGTTGCCCTATGCAGCACGATTGAAAAAACTAAGGCTTTTCTCTGTTGCATACCACCTTCTCAGAGGCGATCTCTGTCTAACATACAGAGCCATGTCTAACCCAGCACTGCTGAACATGCTCCATCTTAGCAAAACCAAATCTACTCGAGCTACACGCTCTAGGGATATAAACCTCAGCACAACAATGAATAGAACATGCTGGAGGGATAGATTCGCTTCGCAAAGACTTCCCTTGCTATGGAACAAGGTCCCGATCTACATAAGACAGAACCCCTCACTATCACTCTTCAAGAGGAACCTTGACGAGTGGATGGGTAACAGACAGTTCACACCAGGGGATCATACCAACAGCTCTACTAGATAGGGGCCAAGGGTACTAGCTGCTAGATCAAGGGCCTAGGGAACTAACCAAAGGGGCGGTGAATACCGCAGAACGTGGCTGGGCTAATATATGCCTTCGGGCAGATAGCCCAGTACCTACCTATGAACCTACCTATGAACCTATTAAAGGCCAAAGTTAAGCTGTCTTAACCAATTATTAAACGTGAGCCTGAGTGTACGTATAATCTGCCCGTGCTGGAGGATTGTATAATTTCACTCAATGCATATATGACATTTTGTTTTTCCAAATACTCAATTATATCCAGTATCAAATCCTTCCACAACTCAAAGGGGTCCATTTTAAATCACTATTCCCAATGTGAATTACAAAAGTATTATATTTAGGTTTTACTAAACTCAACTTTTGTAGCACTTTAGAGATGTCAGTTCATTTTAATTCTGGCAAGTCAGATATAGTATGCAAAGTCTTGTCAAACTTTTTTTATTTTTTTCACAGCTGGTTTGAGTATAGAATAACCCAGAATTAAGACTTCATATTTCATTTCCTTAAATGCAATAAACTTTTTTTCCAATTCATGATTGGCAACAGTGTCTATATAATCACAATTTTTCAGTAAGCCCTGTGAGTTTGTTTAGTTTGCTTCCTTCTTGTAATATTCTTATCACAAACTGTTCTGTTAGATGGCAAATATTCCTATCACACATACTGAATCAACACATTGTCTGGATAATATATCATTGTTTTGCTTCATAGAATCATCAACCCAGTTGCTATAATTCACAATTACTTCAGGGTGTAAACAACTAGGTTTATTACCAAATGCTATAGGGCTATTATTTTCCCTAAGCAGGTGGTCTACTTTTTCCCCACTCTCTTTTTGTGTCATACTCAAGGCCATATCCAATTAACTTTGAAATATGTATGATTCATCAAAAATATTTCTATTATGCCTGTCATTTCAATGCTTATTCACTGTTTCATAGGTTCATGGGTTCATAGGTTCATAGGTGTGCACTAGGCTAATGGCCCTGGAGCCTTTACAAGCCTAGCCCATAGGATTACCCTGGCATTGTTCCACCCAACCTTAGTTCCTAGTGCCTCTGCCGAGTAGAGCCACTGGAGTGATCACCAGCGTGAATTTTCTATTTTCTATCCACAAATCAAGATTTCTCTTGAAGAGGGCCAGTGAGGTGCTCTGCTTGACATGTATGGGAAGTCTATTCCATAACATGATCAGTCCCTGGGTTATGAACCGGTCCCCCCAGCATGCATGTTGACTGTGGTAATGAGGTTGAGGTCACTGGAGCACGTGGTGCGGAGGGATCTGGATTTCTTTAGATGTAACATTTCTAACAGAGCTGGGTCAGACATGGCTTTGTAAGTCAAGCAGAGATCGTCTCTAAGTAGGCGATATGAGACAGAGAATAGTTGGAGTTTTTTTGAGTCTGTCCATATAGGACAAGTGTTTAAGGCCTAGGATCCTCTTTGTGAGGTACTTTTGTGGCCTCTCCAGTTGTTGCTGGTGTCTAGTGAGGTACATGTCAAATGGGGCATTGTACTCAATGATTGGCCTAATGAGGGAAGAGTAGAGGGAGACAATGACCTCTTTCTTCCTTGATGTAAAACACTTAGTAATGAGATGTGACACATAGGACTTTCTGACCACAGTGGCAATGTGGTGGTCAAAAGAGATGTTGCTGTCAACCTGTATTCCCAGATCTCTTAATGCCTTCTATGCTCAGTGGACTACCATCAATGTGGTAATTCAAAGGAATCAAGTTTTTTCCCAAAGGGGATAAAGACACATTTTTTGGCATTGAGCTTAAGGCCATGGTTCTAACACCAGTCGTTGGTCTCATTGAGGCCTTTCTGTAGGATGTCAACATCACTTGGGAGTTAATAATAGCTCCCAACTTGCAATCATCTGCGAACTTTGCCAGCCAGAGTCCCTTCGTGTTGGCCTGGACTTCAGAGAAGTAGATACCAAACAGGAGAGGACCCAGGACCGAATCCTGTGGGACTCCACTTTTGACTGATCGGCAGTCTGACTTGGAGTCAGCTACTTTCACACTGTGGGTTCTATCTGTAAACCAGTGTGCAGCCCACCTAGTGATATAGGGGTTGATGCCTACTTTACTAAGTTTTTCTATGATTCCTGAGTGGGAAATGGTATAAAAGGCCTTGGCCAGATCAAGGTAGGCTGTATGAACCACCTTACCTTCATCCACAGCTCTGGTGAATGACTCAAAGAAGTCGACCAAGTTGAGCAGGCATGATCTACACTTCAGAAAACCGAAGCCAGCATTTGGAGATTCCCTATATCCTTGTTTATTAGGTCCATGATGATGCGTTCCATAGCTTTGCATATCAGACTTGTCAGGCTAATGGGGCAATAGTTCCCAGGGTCTGTAGTCGCTCCTCCTTTGTGGAGAGGGATGACTGTAGCAGTGTGCCATTTGGTAGGGACAAAGCCTGAGGTGAGGTTGTGATTGAACAGGGCACACAGGTGAGGTGCCAGTTCACTCTGTAGTTCATGTAAAAGACAGCCAGGGATACTGTCAGGTCCCATAAAAGCTGTATTCTTGGCCTTGAACAGTGCTGTTTTAACCTGTGCAGCAGTAATACTGGGTGCCTGGCAATCTACTGGTATTGTGATTGGTCTTGGGGGGGGGGGGTAAAGTTAGCACTGAATCTGTCCGCCAGTATATTTGCAATATCTGTTGGGTTGGTATAAGAGGTACCATTGTGGAGTAGCTCAGAGCAAATCTGAGTATTGCCATGGAGATTCTTTATATAACTATAGAAGGCCTTGTGGTTGTCTTTACTATCTGCTGCAATTCTGCTTTCATAGCTAGCTTTAGAGGATTTGATGAGGGATCTCAACCTTTTGTTGAGGCTGATAAGGGAGTTTTTCTAGTCTTGGGATTTCACTTGATTCTGCATCAGTTCCCTCCTTCTGTTGTAGAGTTTGTTTATGGCAGGGGACCACCAGATTGGCGTCCTTTTTTTTGAGGAAAGTGTCTTAGTTCTATTGGGTATGGCGAGATCCATGCATTTGTGCACGTGTTCGTACAGTGTATTGGTGCATGATTTGGCGGTCATGCAACTATTCTCCATTTGCATGGGTGCCGTGAAGTTAGCCACCTCTGTTTTTAGGAGCCCAAAGTTAGCTATGGAGAAGTTTTTCATGGTGGTTGCCTTTGTTGGGTGGGGTGGGAGGGATGTGGATTTCCAAGATGATTAGCTTGTGATCAGATCTAACCAGGTAGGAGTTGACTATTGGTGTAGTGCAACGGTCGCCCATGTTAGTAATGACCAGGTCGAGGATGTTGCTACCTCTAGTGGGGGTAAGAACGAGCTGGTCTAGGGCATTGGAATTAATGAATTCCAGAAAGCGTTGGGCAAGTGTATTGGTACATGAGTAGATTCTCAGTTAATGGAGGGGTAGTTGAAGTTGCCTAGTATGAGAGTGTTAGGGTGGACCCTAATATTCTCCAGGGTGTTTAGAAATGTGGAGTGTGAATCTTGGGAGATGGTTGGGGACCTATAGCAGGCTACAACCTGAATCGCTGTCTTATCAAATGTTAGCTGCACCTGAAGTATCTCAGATGCATTATCTGCACCCCCCCCAGACCCTCACTACTTAAATATTCCTACTCCAAGATCGCACTGCATTGAAGTAAAGGAAAAATATTCCCTACAGCAATTTCCGTGTTACGTGCATGACGTTTCGACCAATCGGGTTCGCTCAATACACGTGCACTGTTTACAATTTTTGATCATGCGATAGGAACCCGTTATGTTCGGCTACCAATATGGAGGTGTGCTCATCCTTTATGAATATAGAAACACCACCGTCTTTGGAGCTTCGGTCCAAGTTCTGGGGCCGAAAGGTGTGGAATGAGTTGTAGCCTGGTAGTGCAGGGGTGCTTTCTGCTGCCTTGAACCAGGTCTCTGTTACACACAAATGTTGATGTTCTCCATTTTAAGGAGTACTTTGAGTAAGTGCCTTTTGAGATTTAGGCTTCTAGCGTTGAGCAGCATGACCCTCAAATTGCATTTGTTTGTAGCTGTTACGGTTTGTGGTCTTTGGAACAATGCCTACAAAAGGCACTATAGGGGTGGCAAGAGCCTTGGCCAGTATCCGGAAGCTCAGAGGTGACAGATGCAGGCAATCTCTGGCAAAGAATCGAGGTCTGTCAGTCAGATACTGGATTCCCTTAGAATGACACCAGAAACTTAGCCAGTTGTTGAAGTCAATCATTTTCCGCTTGTACTGTGGTATCATTTCGGGGGATGGTAGGATGTTGCTCAGGGCTAGGGTCATAAGCTGACAGCTCCTCCATGTCTCTTTTCATGTAGTCCAGGGAGGTTCATCTCAGGTCATTCAGACCCACATGTACTATGACAGAATCATATTTGTACCTGTTGTTGAGGGACCTGAGTGCGTGCATTATGTGGCGGATCCTGGTGCCTGACAGGCAGCTGACTGTTACTTTCTCCTTATTCAACCTAGTGAGTGGGACATCAGTGTGCCTCACTATTGAGTCACCTATGACTAGTGTGTTGAGCATGCTGTTTTGCCTCAGGGGCTTTGGTTGAGTGGCACACTGTTTAGGAGAGTTATGTGTCACGTGATTAGCATTGTGTTGTGGTGGTTGAGTGCGTTTCTGCCTTGGAGGTCTCTGCTGTTTGGTTAGATTTTTATTGACAGCCTCCACGAAGGTGGGTGTGTGGTTTGTGTTTTTATGTAAAGGCAATGCTGGTGTGTGCTCTGGAGGGCTATGTGTTCCATGTGGTGTGGTGCAAGTGTTGACCTTCTCCTCCTGACCAGCTATTCCAGTCTTGGCTGAAGAGTGCGTGGCTTCCAATTTGGATATTTAAGTGCATGTCTCACAAGTCTGAGTGTTAAGGGGTGGGAGGAGAAGGTTGTCAGTGTACATGAGTCAGTTGCTACATTGCCTCAGGATGCCCAAGTTCACCAGGTTAATAGGAGAAAGCACAGGGAACTAACCTTTAGACATGCCTGGAGGGGTGGGCATTAATAAGTACTGGAGCTGTTTCCTTGTAGAACATTTAGTGGTGGTAGCACTGTTGTGTACTACAATAATTGCTACAAAAAGTCTTGTAAAGTGCTAAACTAACAAGCTAGTAAAAGTGCAGGAGAGAACTAGCAGATCTAAGGGAAAAATTGAAGAGCAGACTTTGGCACTCCTCGGAAGCTTACAAACAGTTCTGGATACAGCAAATCTGTATCTGGACTAGATTAGTTACAGGAAAGGTGGGAAACAAGCGCAGATGTGGGCTTTTAAACCAGAAAGTTGAAAAAGATGGAAAAACTGCCCAAATGGTCAATAAACTACAATTTCTGGGCCTCCTCTTGTGGTAAATAGGCTACCTAGTACTTACCACTCCCACTGATAAGCTAGAAGGCTTCCCTCCAACACAGAAAGGCTTGGGGGACTCAGAAGCTTACAAACAGTCCTGGATACAGCAAATCTGTACCTGAACTAGACTGGTTACAGGAAAGGTGGGGAACAAGCGCAAATGTGGGCTTTTAAACCAGAAAGTTGAAAGAGATGGAAAAACTGCCCAAACGGCCAGTAAACTACAATTTCTGGGCCAGAAACCACTCCTCTTTTGGTAGATATGCTACCTAGTGCTTACCACTCCCACTGATAACCTAGAAGGCTTCCCACCAACACAGAAAGGCTTGGGGGGAGCTCAAAAGCTTACCAACAGTCCTGATACAGCAACTTTGTACCTGGACTAGACTAGTTACAGGAAAGGCGAGAAACAAGTGCAAATGCAGGCTTTTAAACCAGAAAGTTGAAAGAGATGGAAAAAAACTGCCCAAACGGCCAATAAGCTACAATTTCTGGGCCAGGAACCACTCCTCTTATCATCCTAAGCAGCTTTGTTTTTATCTGTACAGGTGGATTTTTTATGGTTTTTAGTACCATTTAATTTTACTACCTTTTTTTCCTTTTTTTGTTTTTAATCTTATCTTTAAACAACAGATTAGTCTGAATATGTTCTTTACTTACTATGTTCTGTCTGCCTGTCTTAGAATCGATTCAACTATTAGTACTATTATCACTAGTCCAATCTTTTATATAAATTTAAAAAATTGTCAAGAATGCCTTTCCAAAATGGCAGGTACAAGACTGAAAAGCCTTAGTGTCCTTACTCTGTATAATTTATGAAAGCTCAGATAATTTGGCACAATTAGAGCAATGATTCTCAAGTCCATTCCTGAAATATACTCCACATTTTCTGCACACCTGAATATATCTGGTCTTTAATAAATCATCTAAGATGTAGGAATTCAAGGAATCCATAATTAAACATCTGATTTCAAAACAAACGACAGGTTAATTTTAGTTCTTATTCGAATTTAATAATATAATTACAAGTTTCCTATTCCAATAATCTAATAACACTAACCTAACAACATATAATATTCACTAACAATAATACCAATCTAATAACACTAATCTAACAACTTAATATATTCACTAACTAAGAATACCAATACAAAACAATAATGCTTTATAGCATCAATATCACATTCACACAATGATGCAGACTTTCGCTCACCAAGCTAGTTATTTAAGAACCTGCTCTTCACTCTAATTGGCTGCTGCCTGACATACAAAAAATATATGTTCCCCATGTCTTTAAAAATATAGGAGAGAGCACACAAATCAGTTTAAAACAAAATAAAATGTAGATTTCCTTAAGCAGGAAAGCAGGTCTAACTGTTGCAATTCAGTACACTACAGAATACACACACCTAATGTAAAATATATAACATATGCCATAATTCAAACCAGATAAGGCCAGACAGTATATAATAGAAGGTATTTTAAGAGAGAGGAAAGGTAGATAATGACACAAGTTACTTAAGATGGTGGGCAGTAGGAGGGTGAAGTTGTAAAGTCAGAGAACACGTTAAGAAAGTAAGGATTTATAGGAAGCTATTAAGTCTTAAAATATGTGCATACTCACAACATTATAAGCTAGAATTTTTAATGAATTATAAATAATATTCAATATTTTTAGTTTTACTGTTAAAGGTTGTTTATTCCACGGTTCAAATATGTAGCAGGAGAAGGTAATTTCAACAAGCATTTTAATTCTGCTGTCTATAACGGGTTGGTGTTTGTAGATCACAACTCTCCTATTGAGGTGAATCATTATAGAGGATTGCTAGACAAACAATATTTTCTGTTTTAAAGTATTTCTGTTTACTAAGGTGAGCTGTATTTAGTACTGCCACACATTACGCATACGTTCTGAGAATAGCACAGAGCCTAATACTAAGCTCTGGGTATACTTTGAGATACAACAGGACAGCTTATGATCCACTCTTTAAGCTCAGTGGAGCACATATCTCTGGAGAAAGTGCAGTGCATATGGGTAACTGGCAGTGTTGAGAAGTCTAGAAATAAGTAGAGAATGTTTTGATGTTATGAAAAGCCTTAAAATCAAGCAGCACTGTAATAAAATGTTACTCTGGTTAATTAACAAGACTAAAGGACAGCTTACCATAACCTGATAGGGACAGAAGTGTTGTGCATCTGATAGAAGTTTATTATTCATTAGATGATATAGTAACGGGTATGGACTATGTTGCTGTTACCGACTCTGAGGATGTAACATTTCAGAGATTTAAGTGTTAAAAACAGTAAGACTACAGTGATTTCTGACTTCCTTTATGATTACCTAAGACTTAAACGATGATCACAAACAATCAAATATACAACTTACCAAAACTAGTGCTGAACTCATTGAAAGCAATATTTCTGCACAGGGTAAGACCCATCCCCTGTAATCCCAAGTTGCCTGCCTTATATATTGTAATGCCAGAGCTGCACAACACTAAGGAAAGCAGACGATTCCTCAAACTGATCCAAAGCAGTCTTGCACAAAGATGCAATATTACTTGCATTTCAATGGAGAAAGATTTCATGAACAGTAACACTGACGAAATGTTATTGTTTTTTCTGAATGGGCCTGCAACACTTGTAGGAAAATGCAGAATTAATATCAGTGGATGCTATATTAAATTACCCACTTGTCAAGTTTCAGTACAACTCTGCAACCCTTTACCTTATTCAGCAAGAAGTACCCAACTTCTCTTTAGAGAGGTCAGTAGGATGGAAAGGCAGTAAAACTGGCACCATACTAGTTCAGTCCTTTGACTGACTCACCCTGCCAACCAAGATCCCCAAGACAGTGAAGCTGATGATGATGAAGATGAAGATGATGATGATGGTGGTGGTGTAATAATTTGTTTTGAACATTATGTAACTGAACAATCACCTGAATTCTGTGACAACACATTTTATGTAGGTCACTAAACATTCATTCAAAAGATAATGCTTTTATCTGCTACGGACCACGTTTTGCATCATGCAATGTTTGACAAAGGAATGAATAACATCACAATGGGGGTATTATTATACATCTTTACCAATGGATTTTAACCCTGCAGTGAAGAACCACTACTCTGCTTTGGACTAATTTCAACTTTATGCCCATTAAGTCCTTTTAATTTCATGGCAAATTGTCACCAAGCAACTTCAATATGTGTTAGTAGCTTTGTGATATAGACATCTTAAAGCTATGATGTCTATATCACCTTCACATCACAACTTTTTCTAGAAAAAGCTATCACCTCTTTAATTTAAACCCATTATCAAGAAATGAAATAATTCATTCTGCAGTCTTATTCACTACCACCTATGAAATAACTTAATATACACTAGTTTCCACAACAGGTACATGGATTTATATTACTATGAAGAAACCATGTCTCTGAATAGTCACATCCAAAGCCATGGAAGCCTGGAAACTATATGGTTTCATGTCATATCTGGACTTTAGAAGTTTAATCTCTGCCAACTAGGAGAAAAAATATAGCATTAAAACATTATTAAATCTTTCAAAGCAGTTTATTTTACATTTGCATTTCTCAGCTGCAGATACTGTTGTAATCTGAAACAGAAAATGTCCTAGGAAGGTTAAGTTACAACAATACATAAGCTTACATGGCATAGTGAAATGATGAGCTACATTATGTGGAGCTATGTATGCTTTTTCTGACAAAGATACACATACAAGGGCATTCATTTTGCTTAACGTAGCTGGGTCAGAAGACAATGAAAAAGAGCGTTAATCTGTTTATGCAACAGTAGTATATGCAGGAGAGGGAAAATCACCATATTGTGGTACTGGCTGAATCCAGGGAGGACGCTGACTGCTTGAAACATAAATTTAGAGATGTGTGCAACCCCAGACAAATGTTACATTACAGAGGCACTTATTTTACACAAGCGACAAAAAGTCAGGTGAAACTTTTCCAGCTTATATCACTGACTTGAGAAATAAGGCCAAAACTTGCAGATTTGGTGACTTGAAAGATGAGTTAGCAAAGAACAGGTTTGTGTGTGGTGTTAATAGTGCTGCAGTGAGAAAGATTTTGCTTCGTGGCAGTGAATTAACTTTAAGCAAAAGCTATAGAGATTTGTTAAATCCATGAGCTCACACAAAGGCACACAAGACAGCTCAATATCTGTGTTGTTTGGCTTCTGCTACATACCTACAATCAACTGCATTACTAGCTGAGTTAAGTACACTCGCAGTGTTAAAGATTATACTGCATTTTATTTATTTATTTTTTGTGTGTATTTGTTTCATTGGTCTGTATCTCTCTGTAGTTATTTATTTTTTTATTTAATTGTTTCATGGAACACTGTGGTCTCTCTCTGTCTCTGCAGTTAGTGAGGACTATTGTGTTTTACTTCATTGATATTCAGCATTAAACTCTTAGCCTAGAGGGTTTCTCTGTATTTATAAGTCTTAGTCAAATATCTTTGAATTTATTACTGCTCAATATCTGTTGTTTGGCTTCTGCTACATACCTACAATCAATTGCATTACTAGCTGAGTTAAGTACAAACTTGCAATGTTAAATATTGTGCTGCATTTTATTTTCCTGTGTATTTAATTGTTTCATTGGTCTGTGTCTCTCTGTAGTTATTTATTTTTCTTTTTAATTGTTTCATAGAATACTGTGGTCTCTCTCTGAATCTGCAGTTTGTGGGGGCTATTGGGTTTCAATTCATTGATATTCAATGTTAAACACTTAGCCTAGAGGGTTTCTCTGTATTTATATGTCTTAGTCACATATCTTTGAATTTATTACTGCTCAATATCTGTGTTGTTTGGCTTCTGATACATACCGGCAATCAACTGCATTACTAGCTGAGTTATGTACAAACTTGCAGTGTTAAAGATTTTCCTGCATTTTATTTTATTTTTCTGTGTATTTAATTGTTTCATTGGTCTGGGTCTCTCTGTAGTTATTTATTTTTCTATTTAATTGTTTCATAGAATACTGTCGTCTCTCCTTGTTTCTGCAGTTAGTGGCGGCTATTCTGTTTTACTTCATTGATATTCAGTGTTAAACTCTTAGCCTAGAGAGTTTCTCTGTATTTATATGTCTTAGTCACATATCTTTGAATTTATTACTGCTCAATATCTGTGTTGTTTGGCTTCTGATACATACCGGCAATCAACTGCATTACTAGCAGGGTTAAGTGCAAACATGCAGTGTTAAAGATTGTCCTGCATTTTATTTTATTTTTCTGTGTATTTAATTGTTTCATTGGTCTGTGTCTCTCTGTAGTTATTTTTTTTATTTAATTGTTTCATAGAATACTGTGGTCTCTCTCTGTCTCTGCAGTTAGTGGGGGTTATTGTGTTTCACTTTATTGATATTGAGTGTTAAACTCTTAGCCTAGAGGGTTTTTCTCTCTATTTATACGTCTTAGTCACATATTTTTGAATTTATTACTGCTCAATATCTGTGTTGTTTGGCTTCTGCTACATACTGGCAATCAACTGCATTACTAGCTGAGTTAAGTACAAACTTGCAGTGTTAAAGATTGTCTTGCATTTTATTTTATTTTTCTGCATATTTAATTGTTTCATTGGTCTGTGTCTCTCTGTAGTTATTTATTTTTCTTTTTAATTGTTTCATAGAATACTGTGGTCTCTCTCTGAATCTGCAGTTCGTGGGGGCTATTGTGTTTCAATTCATTGATATTCAATGTTAAACACTTAGCCTAGAGGGTTTCTCTGTATTTATATGTCTTAGTCACATATCTTTGAATTTATTACTGCTCAATATCTGTGTTGTTTGGCTTCTGCTACATACCGGCAATCAACTGCATTACTAGCTGAGTTAAGTACAAACTTGCAGTGTTAAAGATTGTCCTGCATTTTATTTTATTTTTCTGTGTATTTAATTGTTTCATTGGTCTGTGTCTCTCTGTAGTTATTTATTTTTCTATTTAATTGTTTCATAGAATACTGTGGTCTCTGTCTCTGCATTTAGTTTCCCGCCTGCCCTCCCAATTCTTGTTCTGGTATTAATCTTGGTGGCTTTGGAATTGCCCTCCCCTCCTGTAAATTTGTGTTTGAACACTCCTCCTGGGTCTATCTCATTTGCTCACTCAACCAAGTACAGTGAGATCATATTTTGACTTCAGACACTCCTATCAGTCCCATATGTTCAGCTCTATCCCAGCTCTATTCCAGTCTAGTATCACTAGCTTATTCTACCTAATACAGAGAGAACATTTGTGAAGGGCAAGCCACTTTGGTCCTTAATTTTGAGTTATCTTCTGTTTCTCCTTTCTCCTGTTACACTTTCGAAATTAAAAAAAAAACTAAGCTTGTTTCCTGCCTTTCCTGTAACTAGTTTAGTCCAGATACAGATTTTCTGGAACCAGGACTGTTTGTAAGCTTCTGAGCCCCCAAAGCCTTTCTGTGTTGGAGGGAAGCCTTCTAGCTTATCAGTGGGAGTGGTAAGCACTAGGTAGCCAATCTACCACAACAGTGGTTTCTGGCCCAGAAATTGTACTTTATTGGCTGTTTTGGGCAGTTTTTCCATCTCTTTCAACTTTCTGGTTTAAAAGCCTGCATTTGCACTTGATTCCCACCTTTCCTGTAACTAGTCTAGTCCAGATACAGATTTGCTGTATCCAGGACTGTTTGTAAGCTTCTGAGCCCCCCAAGCCTTTCTGTGTTGGAGGGAAGCCTTCTAGCTTATTAGTGGGAGTGGTAAGCACTAGGTAGCCTATCTACCACGAGAGTGGTTTCTGGCCCAGACATTGTAGTTTATTAGCCGTTTGGCAGTTTTTCCATCTATTTCAACCTTCTGGTTTAAAAGCCCACATTTGCTCTCATTTCCCACCTTTCCTGTAACTAGTCTAGTCCAGATACAGATTTGCTTTATCCAGGACTGCTTGTAAGCTACTGAGCCCCTCAAGCCTTTCTGTGTTGGAGGGAAGCCTTCTACCTTATCAGTGGGAGTGGTAAGCACTAGGTAGCCTATCTCCCACAAGAGTGGTATCTGGCCTAGAAATTGTAGTTAATTGGCCATTTGGGCAGTTTTTCCATCTCTTTCAACTTTCTGGTTTAAAAGCCCACATTTGCGCTTGTTTCCCATCTTTCCGGTAACTAGTCTAGTCCATATACAGATTTGCTGTATCCAGGACTGTTTGTAAGCTTCTGAGCCCCCCAAGCCTTTCTGTGTTGGAGGGAAGTATTCTAGCTTATCAGTGGGAGTGGTAAGCATTAGGTAGCCTATCTACCACAAGATCCAGATACAGATTCTTAGTTTTAGCACTTGAATTTGCTTATTCGTGCTCAGCACTTGTTCAGAACTTGTTGTTAGCACTAAATAGGCTACAAATTACTACAGCACTCAACCTCCCTCTTTACCTAGAGGAAAACAATTTTTGTACTTACTTTCTTCACTTGCTTAGAGAAAAACAGCTCTTATACTCACTTTCCTCACTTGTCTAGAGGAAAGTCGTTTTTTATTCAGGCATGTCCAAGGGTCAGCTCCCAGTGTTCTCTCCTGTCTATCTGATGAATCTGGGCATCTTGAGGAAATGTAGCATTTGCCTCATGTACACAGACAACCCTCTCCTCCTACCACCCAGCAACACAACCTGTGAGAGATGCACTTATCTAGCCAAACTGGAGGTAAAATTCTCTCCAACCAAGACTGAACCTGACAGTCAAGAAGAGAAGGTAAATACTTGTACCACATCACACTCATCACATAGTCTCATTAAACCTACACCACCAAAATCCACACATAGAAACACAAAAACATTCGCAGAGGCTCTCAATAATAATCTGCTCAAGCAACAGAGACCTCCAAAGCAGAAACGCAAGCAACCTCCACCCCTCAACACTACCTAAATGACACATAGTCCACAGACTCAGTGTGCCAATAAACCACAGCCCATAAGGCAAACCAACGTACCCAACACACTAGTCATAGGTGACTCTATAGTCAAGCACACTGATGTCCCACTCACCAGGCTAAACAAGGGGAAGGTTACTGTCAGCTGCCTGTCGGGTGCCAGGATCCGCCACACAACCCATGCACCCAGGTCACTCCACAACAAGTACAAATATTCCTCTGTCATTGTCCATGTTGGTGTGAATGACCTAAGGTGTTCCTCCCTGGACTACATAAAAAGAGAAATGGAAGAGCTCTCCGATCTTGTAGCCCAGGCAGGTATGACCCTAGAATAGAATGTCCACAAATTTGTGCCAGCAAATCAGGCCATGCTTTACTGTAAAAGTAGATAATCCAGAAAACTATCCGGGAATCAATGATAGTGTTAGCATTGTCCCTATATTGAAGTTAAAAACATATTGGGAAGGTAGGTGACTAATGCTAACAACGGATTAATTTAGGTTAGTATGTCTATTTGGGGTGTCATATTTACTATTTTATAATTTTCATATGATGTGTTAAATAAAATTATAACAGTACTATGAATTTTATATTCATACAAAACCAAATATTCAAAGTATTTTATTAATAATTTTATTTATATAAATAACATGTTGAATACATTTTAGCAAGTTTTGAGAGAATATGGTCGTGTTGCTTTAAATAATTTGGTGGGAAATTTGTATTGGGTGGGTACATATAAAATGGAATGTATGTGAATTTTTAATTGTTCTGATGAAGTCCTGATGTGGGGACGAAACCTAGGTCAACAACTTTGTCGATCATCTACTTTTACAATAAAGCGTGGACTGGTTTGCTGGCACAAATTTGTGGACATTCTATTCTATTTTTACAATAGTACGTGGATTGGTTGCTGTTCTCCTGGTGCTTTTTTTCGGAAGTTGATGGTTTGGTTCTAAGTTGGTCTCAGGTATGACCCTAGCCTTGAGTAGCAGCCTGCCATCGCCTAGAATGATACCGCAGTACAAAGACAAAATGATTGACTTCAACAATTGGCTAAGCCTCTAGTGTCATTCTAAGGGAATCCAGTATTTGTCTGCCTGGGATAACATGGACAACAGACAACGATGCTTTGCCAGAGATGGCCTGCACCTGTCGCCCTGGGATTCCGGATACTGGCTAAGGCTCTTACTGCCTCTATAGTGCCTTTTTTAGGCAAGGTTCAAATGACAAATTCACTACTGTAACAGGAACAGGCAAGCAAAAACTGAGGGTAATGCTGTTCAATGCTAGAAGTCTAAATCACAAAATGCACTCACTCGAGGCACTCCTTAAAATGGAGAACATCGATATCTGTGCAGTGACTGAGACCTGGTTCATGGCTCTAGACAGCACCCCTGCATTACCAGGTTATAACTCATACCACACTTTTTGGCCATCTAACCTGGACAAGAACACCAAAGGCGGAGGTGTGTCCATATTCATTAAGGATGTCGACACTTCCAGGCTAGTTGCGCACCATAATGCATCCGAGGTTATCCAAGTGCAACTAACTCTGGGCAAAACTGCAATACAAATTGTAGCTTGCTTCAGATCCCCCACCATGCCCCAGGATTCCCACTCCTCTTTTCTTGATACACTGGAAAATATTAGGGTTCAACCAAACACCCTAATAATGGGCGATTTCAACTACCCCACCATTAACTGGGAAAACTACTCATGTGCCAACTCCTTCTCTCAACGCTTTCTGGAATTCATAAATTCTAATGCCCTGGATCAACTTATCCGCAACCCCACCAGGGACAACAATATCCTAGACCTAGTCATTACCAACATGTGTGACCAGTGTTCCACACCTGAAATCAACTCCTCGTTGGTCAGATCCGACCATAAGCTAATCACCCAAGATATTTGCATCCACCATTAAGGAAACCATTTCTCCAAAGCCAACTTCATGCTTCTTAAAACAGAAGTGGTGAACTTCACGACACCCATTCAGATGGACAATACAGTTACGACTGCTGAATCTTACACAAATGCACACTACAAGCACTTACATGAGTGCATGTGTCGTGCTATCCCAAACAGAACTGAGAAGCTATCCTCCAAAACAAGGAAGCCAATCTGCTGGTCCCCTGCCATAAACAAACTCTAAAACAGAAGGAAGAAACTGTTGCAAAAGAGAGTAAAATCCCATGAGTGGAGGAGCTTCCTGGTCGGCCTCAGTAAGAAGCTGAGATCCTTTATAAGATCTTCCAAAGCTAGCTATGAAAACAAAATCACCACTGATTCTAAGGACAACCGCAAAGCATTCCATAGCTATGTCAAGAATCTCAATGGCAACACCCAGGTCTGCTCTGAGTTACAGCACAACGGCATGAAAATTACAGAACCAGCTGATATTGCCAACATCCTGGCAGATAGGTTCAGTGCTAACTTTAACCCCCCCACACCCCCTAAATGGACCATATCTATACAGGAAGAATGCAGTGTCCCTGTAATCACATCTATGCAGGTACAAACTGCACTCTCTAAAACCAAACACACAGCATCCACGGGACCGAACAACATCCCAGGCTGCATTTTACACAAACTGGCTCCCCACCTAAGCACCATGTTCAATCATAGTCTCACGCCTGGCTTTGTGCCTACTGAATGGTGCACAGCAACAGTTATCCCACTCCACAAAGGGGGAGCCACCACTGATCCTGGGAACTATCGCCCTATTAGCCTGACAAGCCTGGTCTTCAAGGCCATGGAACATATCAACATGGAACTCATAAACAAAGACATTGGTAACCTCCAAACTCTGGACCCCACCCAGTTCAGGTTTGTGAAATGCAGATCATGCCTTCTGAACCTGATCAACTTCTTTGAGGCAGTCACCAAAGCCATAGATGAGGGTAAGGTGGTTGACACAGCCTATCTTGACCTCGCCAAGGCTTTTGATACCATCCCCCATTCTGGAATTATAGCTAAACTCACTAAACTAGGTATAAATCCCTACGTCACAAAATGGGTTGCCAACTGGCTCACTGACAGAACCCACACTGTAAAAGTTGCAGACTCCAAATCTGACTTCAAACCAGTGACAGGTGGAGTACCACAGGGTTCAGTCCTGGGAACTTTCCTGTTTGGTATCTACTTCTCTGAAGTACAGGCTAACATAGAAGGCCTCTGGCTAACAGCATTCGCAGATGACTGCAAACTAGGAGCCATAGTCGAGTCCTCAAATGATGTGGACATCCTACAGAAGGGCCTCACTGAGACAGATGTCTGGTGTCAGAAGCATGGCCTCAAGCTCAATGCCAAAAAGTGCACTGTCATCCCCTTTGATAAAAACTCTGTACCCATGAACTACCACATAAACGGCAGTCTACTTAACGCTGAATGTGTGATAAAAGACCTTGGGACCCAGGTGGATAGTAGTCTCTCCTTTGATAATCACATCGCCACAGTAGTCAGGAAATCCTTCTATGTGGCACACCACATCACAAAAGGGTTCTCATCGAGGAAAAAAGAGGTCATTGTTCCCCTCTACTCAGCACTCATTAGACCCATTATAGAGTACAATGCCCCTTTTGGAATATACCTCAAAAGACATCTGCAGCAGCTAGAAAGGCCACAGAAGTACATCACAAAGAGGATTACTGGCCTCAAGCAAATGCCCTACACTGACCGTCTCAAAAAACTCCAGCTTTACTCTGTAGCATATTGCCTACTTCGAGGAGATCTCTGCCTAACATATAAAGCTATGTTAAACCTAGAGCTGTTGGACATGCTACACCTAAAGAAATCCCAATCCCTCCGAGCTACATGCTCTGGGGATCTAAACCTTGTCACCACAATAAACAGGACATGCTGGAGGGATAGATTCCTGTCCCAGAGACTTCCTATACTCTGGAACAAGCTACCCATCTATGTCAAGCAAAGTTCCTCATTAGCACTCTTCAAGAAAAATCTTGAGTGGATGGGAAATAGGTAATACACCCCGGGGATTACTTCTGTGCCTCTGCTCGACAAGAGCACAGGAAATTAACTTTCTTGGGTGGCATAAGCCAGGGAACCTTGTTGGCTAGGATTACTTAGGCCCTTGGGCCAATAGTCTAGTACCTTCCTATCAACCTATAAAAGCAGGGTTTCAACAGCCTCTAGGGCAAACACAGACAGCATGCACCACATGGGCAGCAGAAACAGGCCTAAGCACATGGCAGGTGCAACCCCTGTGGGTTTCCCCTGGTCATTCCAGTGGTCAGACCAGCAAGGAGAGTTCCAATAGCTATGCAAGACAAAGCCAAGGTCCAGCTAGATAAAATGGTGCAGCAAGGTTTGATTTGTCCAGTCACAGAACCAACTGAGTAGGTGTCTTCCATAGTAGCTGCTCATAAGAAAAATTCAGATGAAATCAGAATATGCATTAACCCAAGATACTTGAACAAAGCATTAAAAATACCTCATTCTCCTATGTGTACAGTCGAGGAGACTGCCACCGTCATGCCAAATGTCACTGTTTTTCCTGTTTTAGAAGCAAAGAGTTCATTTTAGCAAGTAATGCTTGATCACAAATCTTCACTACTGACTACATTCAGAACCCTGTGTGGTACATACAGATTCCTCAGGGTGCCTTTTGTAATAAATTCTGCCAGTGAAGTCTTTCAGCATGCAATGGAGCAAATTTTTTCAGGTTACCAGTGTTCAATAATAGTTGATGATTTATTGGTTAAAGGCAATGGTGAAGCAGAGCATGACAGAAACCCCAGGAAAGTTCTGGACAGAGTGTGTGAAGTGAATTTAAAGCTCAGTCCTCTGAAATGTAAATTCAGACTACCAGAAGTTACTTATGTAGGTCATTAATTTACCAGTACAGGCCTACGACCAGAGCCTTCTAAACAAGCAGCCATTCTTGAGATGCCAGCTCCAGACAATGTCCAAGCTCTACAGCATTTTCTTGGTATGGTTAACTACATGGGCAAATTTATCCCTGACTTTAGTGAGTTATCAGTACCCTTAAGAGAGCTGACTTGCAAAAATATTGCCTGGTCATGGTTAGAACAACACCAGAGAGCATTTCATAACCTTAAACAGCAAATTGCTAACCTGCCTACATTAAGATGCTATGATGTCCACAAACCAGTTGTTCTTTCCTGTGATGCTTCAAGGTTCGGACGTGGTGCAGTTATTCCTCAAGAGGGTAGAGCTGTTGTCTATCCATCTAGAACTCTTACCCAAACTGAGATACAGTATGCTCAAATTGAGAAGGAACTTTTGGCAATTGTGTTCGCATGGTCGCAGTTTCATGATCACATTTATGGCCGAGCTATTTAGATAGAAACTGACCACCAACCTATAGTCACTATTTTAAAGAAGCCTATACATTCAGCTGCAGAGAGACTACAAAGAATGATGCTCAAATTGCAAAAGTATAATTTCAAAATTCTTCTTTATCTGGATGATATCTTATCCAGATCACTCAGAAGTACCATGGAACAGCTTGATGCAAACAATTTTGACTTTGATGTCATGGAAGTGCATAATTTTTCTACCATGAGACTTGATGAGCTGAGAGATCATATAAAGACTGATCAAATTTTGCAAAAGCTCAACGACTTCATCAATATAGGATGGCCATCAAAGCAATCCTGTATACCGCCAGATATCCAACCTTATTTTCTATACAGAGACAAGATGCTCATGGAAGATGCTATCATTTTCAAAGGTCCAAAAGTTATTGTTCCTACTTCCTTACAATGTGAATACATTCAGATTTTGCATCATGGCCACCCAGGATCCGATTCAATCTCCAATTCAATCAAAAAAAGGGTGAGAGAACTAGTATTTTAGCCTTCTCTATCGAAAGACATTGATAAAGTGCTTTCTTGTTCAGTGTGCAACAGTACTAAGCTGCATTTGCAAAATGAGCCACTTCAACTAAGCCGAATTCATGAACTACCTTGGTCAACAGTAGCCACTGATATATTTGCGTGGAACAGTCAGCATTACTTAGTGTTGGCAGACTCTTATTCAAACTGGTTTGAGATTGATTGGCTACCTAACCTAACTTCCAGTGCTGTTATTACTAAGATGAAATGTAATTTCTCAGACAATGGTAGTCCACACAAAGTTATTTCTGACAGCAGTACCCAGTTTAGCAGTCAATTGTTTCAGAGATTTGCAAAAGAGTGGGACTTTATCCATGTTACTAATTGTCCTGAATACCTGCAGTCAAATGGCCTTGCTGAACGTGCAGTACAGAGTGCAAAGCAATTACTAGAGACAATACTGATATCTTTTTAAGTTTACTTAATCTCTGAAATATACCCATTGACAACCTACTTGGCTTGCTTGCGCACAGACTCCTGTCTAGGCAAACCAGAACAGCCTTGCCTATCAGTTCTAGTTTGTTGGTGCCTAATGCTAAAAACAACAGAGCAATCAAAGCCCAAGTTTTTAAGAAGCATTCTTCTCAGAAGTCTGGCTATGTTAAAATGAGCAGATTTCTTCGTCCGTTAAAAGAAGGAGAGACAGTGAGGATGCAAACGACGAAAGGCTTTCTTCAAATTGGTCAATTAAGAGGTATATGTGCCTAGTCGAGATCCTACTTAGTGGAATCTGAGGGTATAGAATACAAGAGAAACCAAAGACACCTTCGTCTTGTATCAGAAATGATACCATAGCATCGTACCTGTGATACAGACTCTAGATCTCAGAGTAGCCCTGACATTGTTCATACCGAAGATCATGTCTCAGTATCCATTCCCATTCCTGATGATGTCTCAGCTGTCCCCAAGGTTGAATATTCCTTGAAGACAGTCCCCATTGCTAGATTCATTTCTGACTTTATTACACAATCAAGTCATATTTCTAGACCAAGTGTAAAATACACAGCAACCTGGACATGATTGTTTTATATTAGTACTATATAACTGCATGTCAAAAGATAATTTCTGTAAATTGCATGTCATTGAATACTGTCATTCAGTATATGATCTATTTCTCAAAGAGGGAGGATGTAGATTAGAGCGTGTGTATGTACCTTTAAGAAGCATTTTCAGATGTAGCACGTACTTGTAAATAGTGAGCACATGCAGACAGCAGTGCCATTTTGAGAAAACATCCAGTGTTACCATGTATGAGTGTGGTAGTCAGTCTGTTTATGTTTACTTAAGTTTAAGTTACAAAGCCTCATTCCTGATGTGTTTGTGTGTAATAAAGCTGCCTGAACTGAACCCAAAACCACTTGTCTGTTTTATCCTGACCGGACAAGCGACACTCAGGGTATCATACCATGTTTTGTTTAAAGATCCACTTTCAGAAGTAATTCTTTTAAGCACATGTAGATCTCTCAACATGAAAAGTTTGTTAGAAGTTGTTCATATGCACTGAGCAGGTGTACTAGTTCTGTAAAACTATCACATGAAATTAATTTAAAATATATTTCATGATATTTATTAAAATATTAGTGCTGGAGTTGCCAAGGTCTTGTCAGTGGGGCATAATTCACAATGCAAATACACACATTTGCTTCACTAAAATAGGCAGTATTCAGTGAATTCAGCTTCAGAGATACATACAAAATGCTCTGCGGGACAGATATTTACTGTTACAGTGCCTTTGTCCTACATGAATTAAGACTCCATAAGGTAATACATGACTAGTGGTTATTGCAAACTAGATATTTTCATAACCACACTTTTAATGCAAGGGAAAGCAATCTTTAATTATGTAGTTCTACCTCTGGTGGTGTATACTGTTGTGAAACGTGCTGTACCTTATAACATGGGAGGTGATGCTCTCATGCACACGCTCTTTAGTCAGTAAGACTAGATGTTCTCCCCTGTGCCTAACACAAAGTCAGTGATCCTACAGAACATGCCCAGCTATATAATGTTAGACTGCAAATCCCCTTTACTGACATCTGTAATTAGTAATCGGCACAAAACAAAATGCTTAATTTCAAAACCAAATAACTTCATTACTGTAGTCTCTCTCTCACAACATTTCCATTGATTTATTAAGGACTATGGACCCAAAACATATAAATTTGCTCCTTGGCTTAGTGAACCCATATTATGTCTTTCTTTGTCCACTGTGACCAGAATAGATCAGCACTTGATGATTATGGCTCTGTACTAATGTTCTTTTTCCCCCTTTACTTGCCCTCAGGCTGACCATCACCTGCTCAGATCTGCCCCTTTCGTTCCCTGCAATAATGCCTCAGTTACTGCTCCCAAAGGTCGGGAATACTTGTTTAGTGTGTGTGTATGTGTTAGAAAGGAGCTCAGAGTTAGAAAGGAGCCCGGAGCAGAGCATCTAGCAGCATAGGATATACTGTCACCTCCACCCCCCCCCACTCCATTAATATAAAATTCAGCAGTAGCCTGTCTCATGATTATATAACTGCCCCATCAAGGGGAAGGGTCTATAGTATAACATTGAAAACTACAAAGATCGAATGTTATAATATAGAACCCTAAACATCGAAATCCGCAAACTTCGAACAGTCAGAATAGCGATTTTTTCCCAGGGAAAAAAAATCACTATTCCGAGAAACATACACACAACACAAAAACATACACAAAACAGCAATCCACACACATACACTTAAAATCCTACACCTAAACCTAAACTAAACTTTACATACACTACGAGCTATCCACTTACCTTAACCCGGCCCTAACCCTAAGGTCCGTCACTATCACACACTCACCTCACCAACGCCCTAACCCTAACTCACCTAACCCGCCCCCTAACCCTAACCTACACACAACCGCACACTTACCTGACCCGCTCCCTAACCCTAACTCACCTAACCCGCCCCAACCCTAACCTACACACAAGTGCACACTTACCTGAACCATAATGCTCCAACATATCAAACGCTGAAAACAGCGAAGCCACAGCAACGGTCCAAGAATTCGGTGTCCTGCACCTTCGCTGTTTTCAGCGTTCGACAAAACTGGTTCGATATTATAACATTCGAACTTTATAAAATTCAATGTTATAATATAGATCACAAGGGGAGGGTCTACTTGATATCTGTCAAAACCCTCTCCCTACTAGATTTGGCAGTCTGACAATTGCCACACTCACCTCACCCACCTAGTTCCTTCAGCACCTCAACAGTTAATCAAACTTTGTTCATCTGAGTAATAGTTAGGTCTCCTTCCATACATTATACTTATGGGGTATAAATGTGTGCTATTTAGGGTCCTATGCTGAAGTGCTCTTAAAAAAGTGAAACATAAATATTAAAACAAAATTGTACAGCTTCTATTTCATTCCTGAAAAGGGAATTTCCCTTTAAATATATAAGGCTCTATATCTTATTGCCAACATTATATAGGAATTATCGGCAATGAGCACACATGGAACTGTAAACATTTGCAATCTAAAAACTGATGAAAGCAAAAACATTAAAGTTTGCTACAAAAAGATATCTAATATCTTTTTTTCCAGCATTTTCAAATCTGTTTGCAGTTCATCTTCAAAATAAATGCAGCGGTCAAAGAATATACAAATTCCATTTCAAAAACTAATCAGAAAACTGAATGTACTTTACCAGCAATATCTATAACTGGTATGAATCGCCTCTTCTTTTTTTTCATCTGTTTTGTCAGCATGGCAGTTACAATATTCTGCAACTATGTAACATTTCTATGAAAGCTTAGAAAAGCTTCAGACAAACTTATAAGCAGTCAGCTCTATCAATGATTTTCACATATCAAAGGTTGCTATGGCAACAACTGCTACAGCAAGGCCTGAACAAAGCTCTATAATCATAACTTGAAGCTTATGTCTGCAAATCTACATTTCTGCTAAACACAATTTCAGCTGAGACTCAGTAGAAGGGCTTGTAGCTGATTAGCATAAAGCTATAGACCCAATGTGCATTGCTAAGAGTGTTTGGGACTTTGACTATATTAAGCTATATCCCATTGCTTCTGTAGATCTGACATATCAGAAAAAAAGACATGGTTTCCACAGTATAGATTCTTACGTAACTTTTGTGCATGTCAAAGACCTAAGTGACCTTGTCTAAACATTGCTCACACAACATAAAAATAATGCAAGACTGATTCAAATGAATTATACAGTCTTTCAAACAATATCAACCGTGCTTTGATTCATCTGCAAACACTGAGCTCAAAGAATTATAGTATTTTAGTACCAGTGAAGACAAACTAGAAATGCAGCATGCGTTGCAAATATATCTGTAGAAAACCAAACAAATAAGCGGAAGTTAATTCTTCAGTCAAATTATATGACTATTATCAATGAAGCATGTCTTAAACCTCACTGAACAGTTCTGAGTTACTTACATCAACAGGCAAATAAATATGTTATTTATATGATCAGTGATGTATTCTGCTTTAATGTGCTGGAAGACAAGCTGTTTACATATACACAGTCATTTTTCAATGCACATAAAAGCAAAGTTGTTCATCACAATTTTCCCTTGTAATATAAACTTGCTAGTGATCCTTCTCATGTGCATAGAGGTACCACTAACAAACTATGGCCATAACACTTGAATGCTTAGAAGTTTGATAAAACAAATGAACACATCAATTAGGACTGTTCACATAGATTCATACGATATAACAGAATTAAATAGGATATAATACTGTGCAGCTAAATTAATAACAGATAAAGTCTTGCCACAAAAATACTGGGCAGTAAGGGGATAGGAAGGGGAGAGATCAAATGCCATCATGGAAGTATCGAAAATAGGAAACTATAAAGCAATTACAAGAAGTGCCACTGTTAGAAGAGTATACAAAAGGCAACTGATCAACAAAAATAATCAGAAAGATAGATGTAGTAAAAGCAATGCGCGGTATCAGAACAGATCAGGATCTATTATGTACTACCACAAATAGTAAACTAAAAATATCAGCACAGGCAGAAAAATGTAGAAGATATGCTGATAACTATAAAGGAAAAGTACAAAATACGCAATTTGATGACCTAAAAAAATTTTATAGAGAATTAGGAAGCAAAGTAAAAGGAATTGAAACACCACCAAAAAAGAAGAAATAGATACATTTTGGAGAAATATCTACGAAGATCCTGTGTAACATAACAAATATGTTGAATGAATAGAAAAAGTAAAAGAAAGAATAAGAAGTTTAAATGTACAGAATATGAAATGGGATAAAGTAAAAGAGATTGAAACAAAGTTAAGAAAAGCTCCTAACTGGAAAACCCCATGCCCAGATGCAGTACATAACTTCTGGATAAAAGTATTAATATCTTTAAATGAAGATTTAGCCATGAGTAAGAGCTATTTATATCCACACCCCGAACAGATACCAACCTGGTTAACAACAGAAAAACAATACTCCTACTTAAGAGTAACCTGCAAGCTATCCTAAAAGCTATAGACCAATAACTTGCTTTCTGACGATGTATAAACTATACACTGGAATTGATGCCAGCAAAGTTTATAGTCAACCTCATGATGAACAGGATTGAACACAGGAATGGTTAAGGAAAGGTGAATTTAAACCAAAAGACAAAAGGTTAATATTGGCGACCCAAGATAGTGGAGTACACACAAGTTAGTTTACAACGTCCATTGAACATCTGGGAGAAACAGACAAATGTAAGTTTTGTAAAACAGAACTGGAAACAGCTGCACATCTTGTTGATGGGTGTGATATACTAATGTATACTGAAAGGCATAATAACATGGCAAGACAGTTGCATTTGGGATTGTCCAAACATTATAATACTGAAGTAAACACTGGAAACATGAGCCAAAAAGCATTATAGAAAATGATGAAGTTTATATCACAAGGGATCATCCATTCCAACAGTTCAAAAAATAGATGTGAGAAAATCAGATAGAGTAGTACATGAAAAGAAGACAAAAGCAGCATTTATCATTGAAATTGCTACACCCAGTGACTGCAGTGTCTTATGTACACAGAGACACAAAGTCATAAATACCAGGACTTGCATGCAGAAATGAGGGTAATGCAGAAGAAGGCTACCAAGACAGTTCCAGTAGTAGCAGCAACGGGTCTTATAAAAAAGAATTTGCAATCGTACTTAGATTTGGTACCGGTATGCCTTCTGTGTGGTGTCTACATGTCCTCCCCGCGGTTGGGTAGCGTTCGAAAGACATGCGTGCGTAAATGGGCGTGCCTTTGTTGAAGGTTGGGCGTTGAGCTGGCACCTCGGCTTTTCGTAAAAATCTACTGCCAATCATTAGCAGACCGGAGTTCCGCTATGGCGACTCCTTACCGGGAAAATGACAAAAGACAAACAACAACATGTAACGCCATATGAATTACAGAAGGTGTCATTACTGGGCACATTGTGGGAGCTGCATTTCAAAGATTGAAACAATACTAATTTCATGAACTTTAATCATACTTTGATTTAGGAATGGGGTCAGTTCCTGTCATTTTTATTAGAAACCCAAAAGACATGGAGAAATTAAAAAAGCAAAGTTGTACAACAAACAAAGAATCACAATTTTCCTTGGTAATACAAGCATGCTAGTATTCCTTCTCATGTGCATCGAGGTACCACTGACTAACCCTTTGGCCATAACACCTGAATGCATGGCATCGCATCTAATCTCAGAAATTAAGCAAAGTTGCCCTAAATGTCTGCCTGGAAAAAACAGGTATTGCAGGTATACCTATGGGCATAGCACCTTGAATGCACCCAGGTTCATTGGACCTTGCAAGCTAAGCAAGATCTGACCTGACTTCTGTATGGATGGCAACCTGCGAATACCTGGTACTACAAGCTGTCTCCATAAACTGTGCTCACATTCTTGCACATTTGAAAAAAACAGTGTTTTAAACAGATTTTCTTTATAGGATATGTAAAAATGTAGCAAAAATAAGTAAAAAATAAAGCTGTGGGTGATGTTGAGGGTGGCAATCCCCGCAGCCCCATTCAGGCAATATCACCCCCCATTCAGCTCCTTACTTAATATAACCTACTTTGAAGGGAGGGGACCTCTGAGGTATATTACAAACTCGCTAATAAAAAGTACTTTACTAAAATAGATCTTGAGGAATCAAACAAACAGCAGATTGTTTACATTATTTGCTGGTTTGCCAGCTACACATGATAACTTAGTTAGGTATAATGCTTCAGCAATGAATGATCAGACTAGAAATTTCATGAGGAACTGATACATTTAGTAATGATGTTACAAGCCAAGCTAAGAACTGGCTTCACTGATCAATTTACTCCAACTTTTGCAATGAAAAAAGCAGTAAGACAGAGCTGTTTAATGGCCTTTGTCTCTTCAGTTTGCATATTGGCAAGCCCCTAAACAATATAAATTACAGATGGATGAATGGAGGAGGGTTGGCATAATGGTCGAGGTCTTAATCACACAGCTACAACATACAGGGTTTCATGCTGACCTCAGGTTATTAGCTAGGCTTGTAATAGTATGAAGACTGATAACCTAGCATTTTTATCCCCGACTCAGGGATTGTAGATAAACTTACTGAGTTAATAGCAGACTGGCTCACTGAAAGGACACATGTTGCCCAGATAGGTGAATCCACTTGTTATAAAAAACCTGATACTAGTGGGGTCCACATGGCTCAGTGTTTGGACCCCTGCTGTTTGGTATATACTTCTCTGAAGTGAAGGCCAATGTTGGGAGCCTTTGGTTCAACAAGTTCACTGATAACTATAAGCTGGGAGTGATCACTGAATCCCTAAACGATGTTGCCATCCTACAAACAGGCCTAAAAATGACAAACGACTGGTGGCAAAACCATGGTCTGAGACTAAATGTTAAAAAATGTGTAATTATACCCTTTGGAAAATCAGATATCCTTGCAAATTATAATATTTATAGCACACCCCTAAAAGTAGACACAGAGGTGAGGGACCTAGGAACATGCATATATTGACCACCAGGTTGCTATATTACTGAGGAAATCCTTCTACTTGGCTTAACTTATAAGTAAAGGCATTGCATCAAAATCAAATTAAGTCATAATGCCATTGTACTCATCCGTCATCAGGCTCATAATCGAGCACAGTGCTCTCTTCTGAATGTACTTAACCAGGCACTTACACCAATTGGAGTGGCTCCAGAGGTTTCTCACTAAAAAAATACAAAGTGTAAAACACATGTCTTATGGGGATCAACTAAAGGCCTTTTCCCTTTACTCTGTCTCATATTGTTTATTGAGACGGGACTTATGTCTGACCTACAAGGCATTCTCTGATCCAGCCGTGATGAAAATGCTACATATCTGCAAAAAAAAGTTATACACGGGTTACATATTCCATGGACTCAACATGGTAAAAGCCTGTTATTGAAGCTGTTGTTTTGAAGCTGTCTTTCTGCCATTTTGGTTGTTTAGCAAGTTTTCAATACTCAGATGAAATACTAATACCTGTGGTGCAACGCTCTTCCAATATTTACAAAGTTCCAAAGAAATGTCCAATTTTTTGGCCGGATTAATAACTAATGCAGCATCTTTCAGTAAGTGGTTCTGCATGGGAAACTTTTTCAGCTTGTTCTGCAGCACTGCAGCATAAAAAGCTGTAACTTTTTTATAAAAGTTAAATTCAATGACTGTGCCAGCAATATCCTCCTCATGGCTGTTCATGTACTGCTTGACTTTATAGCCAATACGCAGTTCACTGTTTGGTGGAACAGAGCTACTGTCAGTCAACACTGACACATCGCTGTGTTTGATTAGTCTAACAGCAACTGCAGGTCCGAGGAGTCTGCGGGCATACTGCTACAGGAATTTATGCACAGTGGCATGCAATGCCAGTAGCTGACTTTCTCGGCTCTGAAGCTGGATGTTGAACTTCAATAATGGTTCCAGTGCATACTTAAGAAACTGAAAAATCATATGCACTTCATGATTCTGCAGGTTTTTAGAAACTAAGCCAATTTTAGCAGACCTTGGCTCTACAGACAGAAAATACAAATTTAGAGCTGGCCACATGTCCAGGGTTCTGTTAATTACCTTACCAAGACTGAGCCATCTAGTTGGTACATGTCTAATGATCTTGAGGCGGTCAGTATCTGTGAATAAAGCAAATTCTTGCAGTTTTTGTTGTCTTTGTGCACTGGAACTGAAATTGCAGTACACATCTGATATAAGTTCTTCAACTGATGAATGTAGTGCTTTTACAGTAGCCTTACTGCAGAGATCTCCCAATTGGCAGAGACATCTCATGTTCATAATTGTGGGCTTCACCTCCCTTAAACGAGACAGCATAGAATTGTGTTTTCCAATCACTGAGACAGCATTGTCTGAAAAAAAGCCCACAATGTTGGAAACTGGAATGTTAAATTTTGTCAGAGTGGACATTAAAGCATCAAACACTGCTTGTCCAGTTCCTGACACACATTCTGGCATAAGAAGGAACCGGGTCCACTTTTAAATGCCGAAATGGCGAAATCTCAAATTAAAAAAAAATGAACCCAGAGATTTTGGTATCTTGACATTTAAAAAAATGAAAAAAAACACAAATGAACTAAAATAAAGCGTTTGCAGGGGGCTAAACCCCCCTGCACCCCCCACACCCCCACTACTTAAATATATCAACTCTGAGATTGCGCTACAGTGAAGACAACAGTAAGTGCAACAGGAGCATTACCGTTCTCTTCACTGTAGCGTGATCCCGGAGTTGGTATATTTAAGTAGGGGGGTCTTGAGGGCGCAGCGCCCCCATGTGGGGGGTGCAAAAAATGAAGAGATATTCCCTTTTGCTGCGGTGAACTGTCCAATAAATAATCCACACACCAAAAGACAGCTACTTCATCCAGGCTAACACTGTGCTGAAAAGCAAATAAACTGTCTGTGCAATCCAATAATAAAAGTTCTGTTAAAATCCAGAATTTAATGAAAAGAATTAAATAAAACAAAATAAGAACGAAAATAATAAAATTAAGTCCCTTGTCCAACGATAAGCGCTTTCGAATAGTTCTTCTTCAGATCGTATAATCAAATGGGACATTCATCTGTATATATAAGCCAATCAGAATTATTCACCCAATGAAAATATCAACACCAAAGTTCCAGCCAATCCATGTTTGTATTTCTCCATCTGATTTGCATAAACCGAGTTAACAGTCCCATTTTCTAAATGGATGCCTCACACAGCTAGCTAATGTTCAGTACTAATAAAATATGCAAAGTAGGTGATGTTAGTAACCAATAGCACTTCCAAAAGAAGTAACAGGTGAAGCAGCTAGCTTTCATTCATACTTAGAAGCATGCCTCATACCAGTGTATTGTATAAAGGCCTGCATGCTGTATTCACTTCCTTGCCTCGACTACGACACTTTCAATACTCTGGTGCTCACTTGCCCACCTAACCAGTGTTGTAGAAGGGAAGAGTAACTTTCATGACATTCAGTACTCAAAACACCCTTGATTATATCTCAAAATCCATGCCAAGGATAAACATATCCAGCTTAACAAATGCACTTGCAACACCCATTATGACAATACTACTTTTACATTCACCACTTTAGATGTGTTCTACCCCTGTCCTACAGCCAGGTTTGGGCTTGGCAAAGGTGCCTAAAAAAGGTACTTAAAACCAGGGCCCTCTGTACTTTTACAAAAATGTGTCATATAACTCATCATGCCTTGGAACAGTTAAGACCAAAGAAAGCAAGATCTGACATCTTTAAACATGAAAAATAAAACACTAAGCAGAAGCTTACATACATATCCCAACATTTGTAAATTCTAATACTCTACCTTAAAATTCAAATAGCACACTGATGGCAGAAAATATATTCCAAAGTATACAGATGTTGTGGTGATACTGGCATGAATGTGCTTAGTTTCCAGTTGTGGAAACACAACTGGAATAACGCCAATGAGTAAAGATAAACCACAGCAGAATGAGGGATAAAACCAGACCTGACACAATATTAACTTTGTAGTCAAGTGACATGCATGAGATATTAGACACCAGCACAGC
This sequence comes from Protopterus annectens, assembly GCF_019279795.1. NCBI lineage: Eukaryota > Metazoa > Chordata > Ceratodontiformes > Protopteridae > Protopterus > Protopterus annectens. Next base: position 560,370,708 of record NC_056733.1, read on the forward strand.
TCAACAAATCTGGGACATACCTAGAAATAATTAGGTGCAAGCAGAGATAAATTACTGAAAACTGAAACAAGAATAGAGAAGGTGTACTAATAAATGCTTTGAAACAAGGGTATAATTTTAATTCCTGTTTAGTACCCAACTCAACAAATCCCAAGATAATAAGGGATAGGCAAACACATTTTGCTATTTCAAGCATGGGCATTAATGCTATTTTACAAAACAGCCAGCAAAAGTACAACATTTTAATATAACTTAGTGCCTCGGCAAAGCCTTCAAAGAGTACATAAAACCATCAGTTAAACCCCCATTTAAATACAAAATTATTTAAATCAATTAATCAATTAAAATTCAAACAAGCAGCCTCCAATTACATTCAAGATTAAGTCCTAAAGGGGACAGAATGTTAAATTTTAAAATGTAAATGCTTTCTTTATGCATTAGTTTCTTTTATTTATTTATTTATTTTACATTTGTTGACCGGGCTAGTCTAGCTGGATACATGTCCATTTTCAGTAGAGGCCCGGGGAGAAAAGCTCCAAAGACATATGGAATAGAAAAAATACAAAAATGCAAAATACAAAATATAAAATATAAAACTATAGTATAAGATATACAAAGGAGTAACAGTAAAGATACATGCAAAAAACTAAATTAGAAAGTGGTAGGAGTTTAAGTAAGCAAAAATTAAAAATCCCCCCCCCCCCCACATAGTAGCAATAGAGCATTCATTAAAAATAGTATTAAACTACAATACTTCGAATGAGCTTAGCAAGGGCAGTAAGGGATACTGTAAAAATGCAAGACAGTAAGTTTACAATGTTGTTGAGATGTAGGATGTTAGCCAGGGTTAGTGCAGGAACATAACCAGTGTATGTTGAGATATGATTTTAGTTTCTTTTTAAATAGTGTAAGAGATGACAGAGAAGTGAGGTCAGTAGGAAGTGAATTCCATAACTTTCCAACAGTGTTAGAGAACAGGGTATCACCTGCTAAGTTATAAGATCTGCAGGTGTTAATCAGAAGTTTGTTGGATGACTGTAGGTTTTTAGGATTGTTGTAGGGGATGAAAAGGCTTGAGAGTATTTGTGTATTTGTGGGTTGAGAGAGGAGATATTGTAAATGGTGTAGAAACTCAAGCCAGCCAAGTTGTTTTAGGTTAAGGCAGTGATGAGTCCTGAAAGGGGAGGCAGTAGCAAATCGAGCAATATTATTATAGGATACTGCTAGTTTGCTGAGGTTACTTTTAGAAAGATTTGTATAAATGGGAGAAGCATAGAGTAGAGTAGAGTAGAGATAAGGTGAGTTCTTTCTAAAGCAGCCCTGGCTGTTGGTGTAAGAAAGAGTTTGACTCTATAGAGGGAACCTAGTTTTTTATTGACTGTTTTTATAGTGCTATTGATATGAGTATCAAAATTGAGGTTATTGTCAATTGTTATTCCTAGTAGTTTAGTAGTTGGGTCAGGAGAAATAAGTGTACCGTTGTTTGATGTGAGTGTGAAATGAAATGGGGGGGACTTATGGGTAGGTGGGAAGAGGAGCATTTTAGTTTTTTTGGGATTTAGAAGGAGGCAACGGTCAGTGAACCATTGTTTGACAGTATTAAATGCTTTCTGGGTAAGGGTATGTAATTCAGTTGGAGAAGTAGCTGAACAGATAATAGTAGAATCATCTGCATATTGAATGCATGTAGTATGTGGAATTACTAACTGAAGATCATTTATATAAATGGAAAAAAGCAGAGGATCTAATATAGAACCCTGAGGGACACCAAGGGAGATGGGCAGGAGATTAGAAAGGTTATTGTGCCAAAGTACAGCCTGCTGTCTGTTTTCAAGGTAAGATTTGAACCAACTGATGGCTAAGGAATCAAGAGAAAGTGAATTCATTATATGTAAGAGGAGTTTTTGTACAAACCATCTGAACAAAAACCTCTATGTACTTTTCCTAAAATAGTAACTTTTAAATCATCTGGATTAGAGTCATGGCATTCTAAAAAGTGTTTAACCACCGGGCTGTCCACTTTTTTATTTTTAACATTTCTAACATGTTCTTGCATTCTACGCTTAAATTTCCTCTTGGTTTCCCCAATATATACCAGATTACAAGATTATTGTAGGGCAGAAATAACACCCTCTGTTTCACAATTAAACATTTCCAATGGAGAAAATGCATGTCCATTTATAAAGTTAAATGTTCTAACACTATAAGCACAGACACTGCATAGACCACAGGGGTAAGTACCTATAAGTGCCTTCATATTTCCCATAATATTTAAGGCAGGCAGTACAAAGTGATTATGTACCAGGATATCTCTAAGATTTCTTCCTCTCTTGTATGATATACCTAAGAATGGACTTAAAATATTACCTATATGATTACATTTAAACAATTATTGCCAATAATACTTGACTAAATTTACAAATATGGAACTAAATGTTCCACATGTAGAAACAAAATATATTTTGCATTTATTATTAATTTCCCTCTCTTTATTATACACTGCACTATTATAGTATATTTCATGTTGAATATCATTTTCATCCATACCTTCGATACTTTTCTTAATAGCAGTTTGTACAACTTCTTTATCATAACCCCTCATTACAAACATACAATACATCCTATCAATTTCCCTATAAAAGTCAACTTCATTACTGCATAATCTCTTTATTCTAAGACATTCATTATAAGGTAATGATGAAAGGGTGTGAGGTGGATGACAACTAGTGCCATATAAAATTCTTCCTCCATCCTCAAATTTTCTATGTATTGATGTAAGTAATTTATTATTATTAATACTCAATGTAATGTCCATATATGTATATATATATATATATATATATATATATATATATATATATATATATATATATATAATAACTATATATAGACAGGTAATACGTGATTTTGAAGTTCTTATACAAAAAGGTTACCGACTAGGATATTTCTCTAAGAATGATTTGGATAAGAAATTTGGTTGTGATAATAGTGAATTGGTGGTATTTTACTGCCTTCCAAAAATCCACAAAGACATTATAAATCCTCCAGGTAGGCCAATTGTTTCTGCACAAAAATATTTTACTAAGAATGTTGGTCTACTGTTACATAAAGTGCTACTTCCTTATGTAGAAAATTACCTTTATTTAAATGTAATGATATAGGTAATGTTTTAAGTCCATTCTTAGGTATATCATACAAGAGAGGAAGAAATCTTAGAGATATCCTGGTACATAATCACTTTGTACTGCCTGTCTTAAATATTATGGGAAATATGAAGGCACTAATGGGTACTTACCCCTGTGGTCACTGCAATGTTTATGCTTATACTGTTAGAACATTTAACTTTATAAATGGACATGCATTTTCTCCATTGGAAATGTTTAATTGTGGAACAGAGGGTGTTATTTATGCCCTACAATGTTCTTGTAATCTGGTATACATTGGGGAAGCCAAGAGGAAATTTAAACATAGAATGCAGGAACATGTTAGGAATGTTAAAAATAAAAAAGTGGACAGCCTGGTGGTTAAACACTTTTTAGAAAGCCATGACTCTAATCCAGATGATTTAAAGGTTACTGTTTTAGAAAAAGTACATAGAGATTTTTGTTCAGATGGTTTGTACGAAAAGAAACTAATGCATAAAGAAAGCATTTACATTGTAAAATTTAACACTCTGTCCCCTTTAGGACTTAATCTTGAATGTAATTGGAGGTTGCTTGTTTGAATTTTAACTGATTAATTGATTTAAATAATTTTGTATTTAAATGGGGGTTAACTGATGATTTTATGTACTCTTTGAAGGCTTTGCCGAGGCGCTAAGTTATATTAAAATGTTGTACTTTTGCTGGCTGTTGTTTTGTGGACTGAAGTTTTATTTCTTTGTGGTTGCTGTATTAATGCTATTCTAGCCTGCCAATATACCACTGAACAGCCTACCTCAAATTCTCAGTTCCTATCTTGTCATACCACCTCTTTCAGAAAAAAGAAAACTTTATAGTGGACAAATTACTGTCAACACATCATGATTAAGTTAACAGAAATTATTGCAGCACTTAAAATTACAAAAATTGCCATTTTCCAACATAGTGCCAACCAGCAGTGCAATACGGTCGCTTACTCATTTTCCTTGAGCAGTTCAGCGTCTTGCAATTATGAAAACACAGTAAAGTTACACTCTAAAGTTCTACCAGAAAACAAAACCGGATACTTTAAAGCATCTCATTACTATAAATAACTCACTTTTGACATCCATCCCAACATACATCTCAACTTCTTAGTGCAAGAAATCTGGACAAAGCCCAACTTAATAGGGGGACAAGCAGCTCAAAAATAGAGACACTTTAAATACTGCTGTTATAAACTTAGAAATATTGCTGTTATAAACTTAGAAAGTTGGCATACAGTTTCTCCAAAAAATGAAAAGGCAATTGCTTTCAGAGACGTACTATGGTGAACAAGCAACACAAAAATAGAGACACTATAAATATTGCTCTTATAAACATATATTGCTCTTATAATCTTAAAAAGTACCTAGAATAACAAGATCTGTGTTGGCATACAGTTTCTCCCAAAAAAATGCAATTACTTTCAAAGACGTACTACGGGACAAGCAACACAACAATAGAAACACTTTAAATATCTTATAAACTTAGAAAGTTACTAGAAAAACAAGCTCTGTGTTGGCATATAGCTTCTCTCAAAAAAAAGGCAATTACTTTCAGAGACGTACTAGGGGGACAAGCAGCACAAACAGAGACACTTTAAATATTGCTGTTATAAACTTAGAAAGTTGCTAGAATAACAAGATTTGTGTTGGCACACAATTGCTCAAATACTTTCAGACTTCAGAGACATACTAGGGGGATACGCAGTACAAAAATAGAGAAATGTAAATATTCCTGTTATTCTAGCAACTTAATAAGTTTATAACAGCATCTGTGTTGGCATACAATTACTCAATTTCTGTCAGACTTCAGAGACATACTAGGGACAAGCAGCACAAAAATACAGACACTAAATATTACTCTTGTAAACTTAGAAAGTTGCTAGAATAACACGGTTTGTGCTAGCATTCCAGTTCTCAAGGGAAATACTTGCAGCCATTGCAGCTAAAACACTTACCTCTTCCTATGTACACAGCACCAGCTCAATGCAATACAATTAGCCAAAGACTCCAGCACAAATAATCCACCACAGCACAGACTTGATCCAGGTTCTGTCCAGCAGCAGGCAGCAGCAAAATAAAATCTCAGCCTTCTGACTGCTTCCGAGTTCCGACACAGCAAGACTCCTCTCCTGGCAGGCTAGCTTCCAAGTCCCAACTCCCAATGAATTCAATCCACAGCAGCTCCTTTCTTTTTTCCGGTCTTCTTTCCGAGTTGTTGTGGACCTAAAAATTAAAATTCCTGATTCCTGGAAGCCTTTTTCAAGCCATTATTTTGGCGTGAAAAGGCTTCCCGGAATGTGACTGGCTTGTATTGGGGAGCTCTCATTGGCTCCTGTCCTCCTGAGACTCTTTCCTTGATTGGCTCATAGATCGCGTTCACGATTGGCTGTAAATGCGGTCTACAAGTCAATCAAAAACTGCGGAGCACAGCCAACTCTGTGTAATGCAGAAGGGCAGCAGAGCTATGCATTGGTTTGTATAACGCAATGCTGATTGGCAGTAATTGTGGTACACAAACCAAATAGAATCCTTGTAGCAGAGCCATTGCTGTTCACTGTGGAATAGCGGAACAGTGGCTTCACTCGTCATTAAATGTGGAGCATTCCGCATAATCCAGAGCATTTGGATACTCAGCCATGGAGGGCTGTCTCCATGTCTGTGCTAAATGCTAATGAGGTATTCCAGGGGAGTGGCCTATGTTAATTAGCCATGTGATATCTCCTGGAAATGCTTAGTTTAGGGTAGTCATACAGCCAAGTGATTCAGAGCATCTTTCAGATGGGTAAATCAACACAGTCAGCCAGGTTAATTAACATGGCCAAAATACTGCATTCCCACATTGTAGTCAATAGGGGAGACTGCATAAAAAGCAAGAATCTGTGGACTTAGAGCAGTGAGGAGCATGGGAGTTTGTTTATGAGAATGGCTGGGTGTATGCATCTCTGCAGAGGTTTGTTTGTGTGTGCACTGGGTGAATGAATTTGAGGTGTTCCTGTGCCAATAACATGCATGGTCTGCCAGTGGTGATTATTGCAATAAGGTGCTAATTAGCACTGGTGGTAATTCAACATGATTCGGAGACATGCATTTAGTCAGTAATTAGGTTTTTCCTCATCACAGCTGAATTTCTTGCATTCATTTAAAGTGCCCCTTTTGCCTACAGCAGTTTACATAAATACAGAAAATGTTCTGAAAATCACAGCGAATGTTATATGCAACATATGACAGGAACACAATGTTTTACATGCGATACAGGGGAAATCCTTATAATGATTGCTTGTATTTTATTACAGTTAAAACAAATAATTGTTGCTGGCTAGTGCTGATGGAGGTTCACCAGAGAGAGTCCACATCATAATGAATGACAGCAACAACTTATAGTTTAGCTTCAAGAAAGGACACTGTGTTTTTATGTTTATTGAAGCCCATCAAACTTTTATTATTCAGTAAACTGAAACACCTATTTTTGGTTTGAATTTTTGAAAATATGGCATTACCAGTGAAGTTTATTTTCCATATCAAGTTAACAAACAAACTGACAAAAAGTTTAAAGTAGGCTTTCTGGCGTGTCGAACAGTACTCTAAATTCTACCCTGGTTGTTCTTAATGCGTTCCTTTGTTGTTAATAAATCCAGCACGGCACATTGCGGCATGAGTGCCAGAATGTATTTTCCCTTCTGTCATTCCTAGTTTACAGGGGCTGTTTCTTAATCAAATACTTCATTAGTGTTTTATTAAGAATACACCCACATGATTCTACTTTATCCCTTTGTGTCATCACTGTAGGGACATCGTGTCAGTGCAGCCATAAACATAAAAGGACATGGTGGTGCATCTATTAAAGTTGATGGACACACCCCACACTATCCCTAAGCTGGCATCAACATGAATTAGGGGTGAACCATTATCTTGTGAAACAATACTGAAAACATATGATGTTGTTGCATTACTTATATCTATTCCAAGCAATGAAGGAATACAGATGACAAGAGAATATTTGAACAAGAATGTGACAGAGTTTGATGTCAATTCTATTTATGTGCTGTCAGAAGTTACTTTAGACAACAATTATGTTAACTTCAAACTATACCAACAACTTAATGGGACAGCAGTGGGTGCTTTAATGGCCCCATATATGTAAATATTATTATCACTAGCTGGGAAGCAGAATTTGTGATACTGTTTGCAATTGCCCCAAGTATTTTATTCCATGGTCAACATACTGACAATATTGCATACTTTTATGGGGTTCTGATATGGCAGAATTGAACAAATGTTAAGAATATATAAATAGTTGTTCTTTTTAAGGTTTGAGATTAGCTCTAGAACTAATGAGATTAACGTTTTGGATGAAACAGTTTCTAAGACTTTGTTTTCAAAGATGAAGTAAGAAGTTTCAGGAAGGAAAATATGGAAATAAATACTTGGATTTCATGAGTACCTCTATCTTTTACTAAGAAAGGAGTTGTCAGTGTATAAGAACCTCTAGACAAACCACATTAAATGCGACAAATTCTTCTTAAAATGTAAAGAGATAAAACATATTTTATTGAAAAACTAAACATTCAACTTCCCAGCAAAATGTTATTAAAAACTGGAGAAGGGAGAAAAGAGAAAATAAATGTATTCTCCTTATTTTCACTAATGCTCTTTCTAAACACGTCTGTCTTAATAATCTTAAGTTCACTTTCTTTGTATTAGAACAGCAAACAGCTGATGTCTAGGGGAGGCATTAATACTTTATTCGAAAGACAAAATATGAGTGTCAAGTTCATTTTAAAGTCTTTGAGCCTCCAGAGTTCAACAAGGTCGCAAGCATATACTTTTTTTTTTTTAATTTTTTTTTAAAGACCATTACAATACTACTGAATTATATATCTTTATTCATTACAATTGTAAAGGCACTATCCAATTGGGACTAAATTAAGTGATGTTATAAAATGTTACCTATTTAAACATGGCAGGAGCATTTTTATGTTGTCTGATGACGTTTGTACATTGTAATGACTTAAAGCACAGTAAAGCACAAACTATTTTTAATAAAAGTGCTTAACTTTGAGTCTGTCTATCATGTTTCATTTATTTTCAAGCTTTGGACTATTTAACACAGCTAGACAAACTTTGGATTTGGTTTAATTGTGTGCATAAAAATAAGTTTGTTCCCATGGCCAGTGGCCCCAAAGCTTGTCTTTCTTTATCTGCTGTGTTCAGAAGAGATTACCCTTGGTTTTATGGCTGTCTATGCTTACTTTCTTTAATGTCTAGTTCCCAGCAGTCTATAAAAATGAAACACAAACATTAAAACAAAACATTTTCCCTTTGCCTCTAGAGGTTCCAATACATTCATAGGTTCATAGGTAGGTACTAGGCTATCTGCCCGAGGGCATTTATAGGGTCTATATTATAACACAGAAATCTACAAAGATTAAATGTTATAATATTAAACCCTAAACACCGAAATCCGCAAACATCGAACAGTCAGAATAGCAATTTTTTCACAGGGAAAAAAAATCGCTATTCCGAGAAACATACACACAACACAAACACACATAAAAAACAGCAATCCACACACATACACTTAAAATCCTACACCTAAACCTAAACTAAACTTTACATACACTACTAGCTATCCACTTACCTTAACCCAACCCTAACCCTAAGGTCCGTCACTATCGCACACTCACCTCACCCGCACCCTAACCCTAACTCACCTAACCCGCCCCCTAACCTACACACAAACGCAGACTTACCTGACCTGCTCCCTAACCCTAACTCACCTAACTCGCCTCTTAACCCTAACCTACACACAATCGCACACTTCCCTGAACCCGACCCGTAATGTTCCAACATATCGAACACTGAAAACAGTGAAGCCACAGCAATGGCCCACTGAATTCTTTCCCTGGGAAAGAATTTGGTGTCCTGCACCTTCGTTGTTTTCAGCATTCGACAAAACTGGTTAGATATTATAACATTCGAACTTTATAAAATTAGATGTTATAATATAGACCCCATTTATAAGCCTAGCCAGAGTGTGTCGGCTTTCACCGCCCCATTGATTAATTAACTGATCCTCTGTCAAGAAGAGCCAATGAAGTGATCCCAGGCGTGTATTTTCTGTTACCCATCCACTCATCAAGGTTTCTTTTGAAGAGTGTTAGTGAGGGGCTCTGCCTGATGTAATTTGGAATTTTGTTCCAAAGCATGGGGAGTCTTTGTGACATGAATCTATCCCTCCAGCATGTTCTATTTATTGTTGTGGCGAGGTTTAGCTCACTAAAGCATGTGGCTTGCAGTGACTTGGATTTCTTTAGGTGGAGCATGTCCATCAATTCTGAGTTGGACATGGCTTTGTAAGTCAGGCAGAGATCACTTCTGAGTAAGCGATATGCCACTGAGTACAGCCGGAATTTTTTCAGTTGGGCTGCATAGGACATATGTTTGAGGCCAGTAATCCTCTTGGTGAGGTACTTTTGTGGTCTTTCCAGCTGTTGGCAGTGTCTTGTGAGGTACATCCCAAATGGGGCATTGTACTCTATGATGGGTCTAATGAGTGACGAGTAGAGGGGCACTATAACCTCTTTATTTCTAGATGCGAACCCTTTAGTAATTAGATGGGTCACATAAAAGGATTTTCTAACTACTTTGGCAATATGATTGTCAAAGGAGAGATTACTATCTACCTGGGTCCCCAGATCTCTTATTAACTCTTCTGTATTAAGGGGGCTGCCACCTATGTGGTAATTCGTTGGTGTTTTGTTTTTCCCAAACGGGATGACTATGCATTTTTTGGCATTTAGCTTGAGGCCATGACTTTGAGACCAGGTGTTCATCTCAGTAACACCCTTTTGGAGGATGTCCGTGTCAGCCAGAGAGTCAATTATGGCTCCCAGTTTGCAGTCATCGGCGAACTTGGTTAGCCATAGTCCTCCTGTGTTTGCCTGTACTTCTGAGAAATATATGCTGAACAGTAGGGGTCCCAGGACCGAGCCTTGTATGAAAACACTTGTGACTGGTTTAGAGTCAGACCTGGAGCCCGCTATTCTTACCGTGTGAGTTCTGTCTGTAAGCCAGTTGGCAACCCATCTCGTGATGTAGGGGTTTATGCTCAGGCTGGTGAGTTTTTCTGTAATACCCAAGTGGGGAATGGTGTTGAAAGCCTTGGCAAGGTCAAGGTAGGCTGTGTGAACCACCTTTCCCTCATCTATGGCCTTGGTGACTGTCCCGAAGAATTCTCCAAAAGGATTCCATTTTAAGCATATCAGGGCTGTAACCTATACTGTCAATATTATCTAGCAAATATAACAAACCAGAAAAATCGATATACTTCACCATCAAAATGTACAACATGGTATGAATACTTTCTTTTTTTCTATTTTGTCAGCATGGTAACACTAATATTTTGCTCTCTCATGTCAAAGACGGCAGTTATCCGATATGGTGTCAGATAACTGTTGTCAGGTAGCAGTCGTCTGTTTCTATGTCTGCATCACTTCTGTGAATGAATAAGGATGGGAGCACTGCCAACACTATGAAAGAAGGATGGCAAAACATCTATCAATCTGAAGGGCAGTTAGCACAGATGTACTCTGAATCCCACACAGTCAACAGTGTGAAAGAAGAAGGATGGAACCACTGCTGCTGATATGAATGACATTTGGAACAGATGGGATTTAAATCCCATCTCTGCCAACCAGTTGTGAAGAAATGTCCAAGTTGACACAAGAGGGATCATATCACCACTTGTACCTAACATGTTAAAACAAAAGAAAGTGCACATAAGTCTAACATAATCAATTCATAAAATGCAGCCCTATCTCAAGAGCATAAAGGAAATATGCACTGCTATCCTGGGCAGGGTTTTCAACATCCGGCCCAGATTAGACTACAAACTCCTTATCTACAGAATTCAGTCTTAGGCCTAGTATCTCAGGCCCCATTCTCACCCCTGTCTCTCTGGACCACAGTGCTCTCCAGTGGCCCTTAACCATGGTAACTGCTTTTCATACAATCTGTTATTCTCACATCCACACATACACACAATTTGCAGGGAGGGCTGGCAGAAATCTCGAATTTCCCAAAACTTTCTTCCTCAGATGTAATACTTTCACAAACCTATACAGTGCTAGAGACCAAAGCACACCAAATACCTACTGCTGTTGATACAGTCTGTGAAGACTGGTAGAGACGGATGAAGGCTGCTAGCCTAGTCAAACAGAATTTGGTACATAATTCTGTCCTTTGTAAATACGAATGTTGAAATACAGGCTTGTTTTCTTAAATAAAAGAATATGCTGTGAAAGGTTGAACTTAAAACAATGTAGCAACATTGCTCTCTGCTGTAAAGAGAGCTAAGTCAAGCACTTCTTATCTGTCCTTTGAAATTAAAATTATTTCATGACTGTCTTTGATGTTTACAATTCGGTTCTGACCGGGCTAGATGAAGGCTTCTTGCCTATTGTTTTAAGGCTACAGTTAATTACCAGAATTTACATGTGGAATGTCCTTTATTGCTCTGGTTTCTGCCTAGGTGTATAACAATGTAAATGCATTTTCTGTCAGCCTGGGAACACCAGGAAAGTGTAAAAAATGATGTAATGGGAACCAGGACTGCAATAGCAATTTAAACAGAGAGAATCAGAAGGCATTAAGCATTTTTGTCTGGAACATCCAAATCACAGCACTGTCTTGAGCATGTGTAAATTATCTTAGACGTGTTTTCTTTTAGAAATAGCTAGGAACTAGAAAGATTAGACTAAGTGTTTTTCTGTGATGTCAGAACTGTACTACTGAATTATTTTAAGTATTTGTGTGTAATCTCTGAACTCTTGACTAGCACTGTGTAGTAAGAAGTATTATCTTGTGCTTTTATTATTTATTATTAAATATTTTAAAACCTTTCAACTGTGGCTGCTTTGTGTAGAAATAATTTAAGCTCTAGAGTACATTGCATATTTATAGAGTTTGCTGTCCAAGTCACTCTAAATAAGCCTTGACTGTTTAGTCACAACTACCAATTGGATAATAATATTGCACAGTAATAATTGGACACCCTTTTAAGGGCCTTTGAGTAGCTGATAAGTAGTAGTGAGTGGTGGAAAGTGGAACTACTGTATAGTCTGGGAGAAAGGGGCACAGCTGGAGAAACTGTGCCAGCCTTCCACAAGAGTGTCTATGTGGTTGTATAAACTCTTCTCAAAGTGCATGAGTGTGTGCGTGTCAGCTACTTGGGCAGGGACACGAAGCACTGGTTGGACAGAGAGGGTGCTAGAGGTTTTAGCTTGCCCACTAAGCTGGGATCTGGACCCTATAGCTGTGCCAGTGGGGAGTTTTATTGGGGACCTGGAGAGCAAGGGAGCGACCCGCCCCGGACTGACTGTGATCTCTGTGTGCTCTTAAGGGAAATTGCACTTTACTGTGTGCATTTGTTATCCTTTTCTCATATATGAGACGCCCTTCTCTGGTGTTAGTGGTGAGGATTGAGGCTCCTTGATTGCTGGGCCAGGGCACTAGTGTCACACAGTCACATGTAATTATGCATACTGATATTTTCACTAGTAATAGGCAAAAGTGATTTAGCCATTTCAGAAGGCAAACAAATAAGCCTTGTGAACCTACATACCTATTTTCACATAATAAATAGCTATTAATAAATATATAAAGGAAACATGCTAATCACAAGAGTTTAAAAAAGTAAATAAATGGATTTTATTTAAATAATAGTGCAAGCAGATACAGGCTAAACATGCAGTGATTCAAAACTACACAAAGAAGGCAAATACAACCTTCACACGAATATATATATATATATATATATATATATATATATATATATATATATATTTAATATGCATATGACCAAAGAAATATAGACCCTGTCTAATCAGAGTTAGACAAATATCAAAACTACACAGGCAGACCTTTTAAGAGATGTGTCTTTCCTAGAACAATACTTTGCATATTAAGGACTATTTCCTTTAAAGTGCACTTTAGTTACATTACATGATTTTCCTGTCTACACCCTTGTATGGCTTAGTGATATGCAAGAAATTAAGTCTTCTTGTGATATCACATAACATTACACTTTAAAGATTAAAACACAATTCAAGTACAGTTTACAAAACAAACAGTCTGCAATAAGAAATAAGAAAAAAATTCATACTCTAAATCAGTTTTTTTTAAACATGGCAATACCTTACATCACAGTTTCTACAAGACCTTAGAAAACTTTTTAGCAATCTTATAAGCAGTTTCATCTGTCACTGACTTTCATTTATAATGTTTGGCTAAAGCAGCAATAACTATTACAATATGTCCTGAACAAAGCATTGGAATCATAACTTGAAACTTAAATCTGCAAATCCACATTTCTGCTAAACATAATTTGAGCTGAGACTCAGCAGTAGCAGGATTTGTAGCTGATTAGTACAAAGTCTAGAGTACCAAGTGTGAACGTGATAAATATGGCTTGGTCACTGATTAGAGAAGCTGCATTCCATATTTCCTGTAGATCTAACACAGAAAAAGAAACTGCCTTCATGAAACACATTGTTATATAACTAATAAAACTACAAAAACTACTACCACTATGAAAGGCTCACTTACTGTGTCCAAAGTGTTTATATAAGAACAGTAGGTCACTGAGAAGTAGGTTGTGTTACCCTAAGGATGCAAGTAGGAATTCTCATTCAGTTGGAACTAAACCATGTGGTCATTGCAACTGGTGTTTATACACTGACAGCAGCTGCAAATTTGAACATCCCGACCAAAGTAGATGTTATAATTTTACAACAGCAGCTACATGTGATACATCACATATTGTTTATTTAGCTCACTGCGTTGTATGCAAAAAGTTTTACATAGGTAAGACTGACCGTCCCTTCAGAGAACACATAAGAGAACATATCTACCACATGAATAAAGGTAATGTGGTTAGTGCATTGCCGAAGCATGTTTTGAGTACTGACTCTAGTCATGGTTTTAAATTTTTAGTAATTGCTAGGGTTTATGAGAATGTGAGGCAGGATGATATACGTGCTAAGACCGAGGATTTGGAATCCTCATGGATAGTGAGGTTTAGGGCTGATGTAGGACATGGGCTTAATGAATCAGTTGCATTAGTACCCAAATTAAAGAAGAGACCCCCAAGAAAGTAGTTATTAGTATTGAAGTATAGTTTTAGTATGCATTATTTATGTTCATTTATGTATGTTTTTAAATTAAATTTATATGTCTTTTATAGGTGGTGTGTCTTTAAATTTGTGGTTTTAAATTTGAATTTGTATCATGTGACATTTGATGTATAAGTAGGGGTGTGTTTGTTAGTGCTTTTGTAATACACCTGATGATGCCTGTTTGGTGAAAGCGCTTGTGTTTTGTTGCACTGCAGTAAAAGTTTTAAACTGGACATATCAGCTGTCTCTGTGTCTTCCTATACATTGTTATATAACTTTAAGTGCATTTTTGAGATTTTGAAGTATTAAATACATATGGAAGTATTGCTTATTTTCATAATTACTAGCAAACAACTAGCAATATTTCCTGTACAGTGTGATACAAGCCAGTATTGATATTGATTTTTTCCTGTCTCTGACACTGACGTTTCATACCACACACCCCAATAACACTTAGATCTCTCAGTTATGAAAATAGGAACATAAATTTGAAACTATGAGTAATAAGTGTCAAATAAAGATTAATTTCTCCACTGCAGAACATCCTGAACTAACAATCTTAGCATCACATTTTTAATAATTCCTTGGCCTTTCTAATACTGCCTGTTATTAGCTGGTAAGTCACTTAGCTAAAGAAGCCAAACCCCAAAAAGCAATGGATGCCACAAGGCGGTATGGGTGTGAACTGGAAGAATACAAAAAAGGTGTTTTAGGCTTCAGCAAATTAAATGTCTTGTAATTCTTCATCTTGGGTGTGAACTGTCTATTGTTACATCTGACTCTATCAAGTACCTTTCATGCTTAAAAGCTACAGTTAACAGAATATGTAGAGTTATTTCCCTTTCTGCAGAGGCATGCTACTGTTACTTCATTGCACTAAGCAAAGCCAGATGTCAAGATAAAATCAACGTAGCTATTTATATCCTAATCAATGATTTTCTACTTCTTGGGCACTGACATCTCTTTCATACACACTCTCTTAATATCTTCTTCCTGTCTCAGATCACGTAATATAAGTTATCTTGTCTACAACTGATTGGGTCCAGTCCCTTTGGGTCCCTCTTTTCCACCTGCTATCTAGGACTGCCAGCCATCAGAAGCCATTCATGTACCAAACCTGATCTTACTCATCAGCCAGTTAAACAACCATCTCATCACCAGAGTATGAATATGTGTAAGTAGTCCTAATTAATTAACATGTGCACGACACAACTTGTGTAATATGTGAATCCTTTTATTATACCAGTTCATATATACCTACAACATTTCATCTTACCACCAGAGTATGAATATGTGTAAATAGCCATAATTAATCTAGACAACTTGTGTAATATGTGAACCCACTTATTATACCAGCTCATATATATCTACAACATACAGCTACTTCCCATTGTCTTTCACATTATATACACTTCATTTTATTATTCACAGATAATGTATGCTTACTTGTTGTGTCTATCAGCTTTTCCCGGTTAGGGGTCGCCACAGTGGAACTCCGGTCCGCTAATGATCTGTAGTTGGTTTTTACGTGCCGAGTTACCAGCCCTGACGCACAACCTTCAACAACGGTATGCCCATTCACGCATGTCTCCACGCAGAAGACGCTCTAGCTGAGAATCGAACCGGACAGCATCCTACTGTGAGGCAACAATGCTACCGCAGCACCACCACCGCGGGCTTTATTAAATACATTGTTTTCTGGGCTATGGATGAAAATAGTTTTGACCATCCCTCATATCAGTTTAGCACATTATTTAAGAAAACAAATAAATAAGGGTTCAACATTACTTTCCATGTTCTATAGTAAGTTTCCTTTTAAAAGAAGTGATATATTTTACATATTGCATATTGCCTACACTGCACTTTAACAGTGCAATGTGTTGCTTGAGGTATAAGGAAGGACAAAATAAACACATAGCCATATAACAGCAATGTTTTCTTTGTTTCTTTCTGCAATTGTTCTCCCGAACATAAAATAAGGTTATCAAAGCAAAGTCATATTCACAAGATTAGCGCAGCAAATATTTTTTTAACTGAAAGCATTAAAAGCATTAAGATGAATACATTTAGAACAGATTAAGTTTTATCCAATGAATGCATTCACCCCAGAGCAAAGCAAAGTCTTTAAAATAATATGTAGCTTTTAAAGATGTGATGTCAGCCTTTGTAGCTTCCTGCACACTAAGGTTGTTCCTTACTAGCAGACAAGTAAGTTTGTAGCTGGCATCCTTTAAAATATCTTCCCATTCCTTAGAAAGTGAATCATCCATACTTTTCCACATTGGTCTTTTGTTCAATCTAAGTCCCCGGGATAGTCTCAAGGATTTTCGACTGGAAACAGACTGCCTGCCTTGCTTGGATTACTTTTGAATACTTAGTAATGCTGCACAATTATATATTTTCTATTATTATTTTTTGTTTTGTTTTGACTTAAGACGCGTTTAAGTTCGCTACTTCTACTACTATTGTCTGATCTGATTAATATACAGTGATTAATTAGAAATATATGGACTGAAAATCTTCCACACAGAGCAGTTTCTTACACCGTTTTTTTTTTTTTAATAATATGTAGGAGACAACTGGTTCTGAAACTATTAGATGTATGACATTACAGTTCTAAACAGAGATGAATAGTTTTCAGAAGTCAGGATTCAAAACTGATAGTTATTATCATGCTAAGACTGTGTGCTCTCTAGAATTCTTGTGAATTGTCCACTGCACTGTCTCCATTTATTATCTGTAAGCTGACAAGAAGAACAAGAAGACAAACGGTATAATTCGTCAAACAGACCAGGGCTGGTTACTCACATGACTCACTCAGTTACTGAAAAAAGCCCACAGAGTCATAAGCTCTTTCACACAGGCATTAGCATACCAAGGTGAAGTTTGGCCTAAATAAGAGTAAAGTGATTCATTCTGAGCACAAAATGAATAAATAAGTCAATATCGTATTCGGTTTCAGGGCGTCTCATGTCAAAAGATGCACTAGGAGTTAGAACACTGAAAAAGGTTCAATTAAGTGGACAGAATGCATGACAATAATAGTTTAAGGATCATCTGCGAGACCATAATCTGGAGACACTGTAAACACATTTATACACATAAAGCTGAAGAGACAAAACAAGGAAAGGTGCACAAGCAAGAATACAACTGCAGTTAAAGCTTATGACAAAATTTCTCCAAGGAAAAGTATGTTCTGGAACACAGATGAGGGAAATGTGGAATATTTAGCTTTTAGTGCCCCCTCAGCTGCCTTATATTTTGGTATAGTAAAGCATATATATAATGTATGTGTATTTGTATTTGCATTTGTATATACAAACATATATCTATACTTTTTAACTTTTTTAATATATGTATTTTTTTACTAAAAACATAGGCATATACAACCTGTTTTGTCTAATAGTGTTTGCATGAATACCAGTGTCCTCTTTAACACACTCTATTAAATTACTGTATTAAGCTACACTGGCAATTAAGGAGATACCAGTACCTCTTATAAGCAACACAACAGACACTACAAATGGAAAGCACACTGTGGTTATTTTAAGGAAAGCAACTATATGCGTCTAACTGGTACATAATGAAAAGCAAGCACTAATTAAAAACCACAAATTATATTTATTATCTACATTTTTATTAGTTTTTATGTGTGTGTGTGTGTGTGTGTGTGTGTGTGTGTGTGTGTGTGTGTGTGTGTGTGTGTGTGTGTGTGCATTTGTGTGTGTGACAATAACAGTGGATGTGGTTAGATGCCTGACTATCCCACAAGTAGTAAGCACAAAGGAAAAATTTGGAGAGGAAAAGATAGATATGTTGGAGAACTTTATCAGTGAATGCAGGTTTACTGAACAGGATCTTGGGAGGGTCATTTGAATTCTGGAGCATGCACTATAGAAAGTACATTAAAATAATAAAGAAACGACAAAAATAAACTGGGAACTATTTTTTACCTTGAAATCACTATAGGAAGACATGGTTCAAACACTGCAAGAAAAATGGATCTGGCCAAATGTACAAAAATGTATGATGCAAGACTACATTAAGCATAGGTTGCAAATTTAAGAATACTTTTGTATGGCTACTATCTGATGTCAGGGCCTTTATACCATTCTGAAACTAGACTACATGGCGGAATAGCTGTCTACTGCTCCTGTGGGATACACCGTCTGTTTTAAAAATCTGTTGTAAAAATGCAAGAAGACATCCCACATGCCACAACTGTTTTGTTACTCTGACATCAATTTAGGGTAAAACAGATGCTGGGTCATATTTATCAAATACTGGTGAACTATTTGACTTATGGATGTACTATACTTTGCAAAACTATTTAAGAATGCAGAGAAAAATTAGAGCATGATTAAGGAATAGAATAACTAAAACAAGCTGCCATATCTGACTGGCAGATTTAACCGACATGTATACAAGAGGTTATATTAAAATATTATAAACATAAGCTAATCTAATAAAGTAGAAACCTGCTAGTTCTGCAGCCAACTTTTTGGAGTCCATGCAAGTAATTCATACTCTATTTGACTAAAACTGATGCTAAAGAATCCTCTTTGCAGTGACCTTGCAGACAATTCTATCACTAAAGGGGTACAACAGGCAAAGACCCTGTACAGGGAATTTGGGGGTCACCTCTCCTACAGAAAGTAGACTTCAAGTTCCTTTGCAAGCATTTGACATTTGGTTATTATCTACATAATTTAAAAAGCTGTACATCACTCTCATGATATGGAACTAGGGGATATTTTATTTATTTATTTTACATTTGTTTACCGGGAAAGTCTGACTGGACACAGGCCCATTTTCAGCTGAGGCCTGGGGAGAAAAGCTTCAGACAATACATAAAACAAACAGGTGAGATATATAAACACAGCCTATGGTAATCATGTTATAACATAGTAAATGTGAAATTTACACATAGCAATAAGATGAGAAACTTTGGATTATAGTTTTATATATGTATAGTACATAGTAAAAATAATATACATTCTTTACATTAATGTCAATGAGGCAACTATATAATCACATATACAAGAGTAATCACTCATCATGTGATTATAAATTGGAAATATCTTATGCTGCACTCATATAGCTGTGGTTATTAGCTAGGAGGTTGTTAGTAGCTAGGAAGGGTAAGACAATGTAATAACTGAGATGTTGTGGCTAGTTGAGTTGTTACTAATAGTATGGGTGAACCAGCATAACTGAGTCCTGAGCACTGAGACGTGCAAATATGAGACAGAGTTGAGTAGTTAACATAATGTTTATGGGGGCAAAGTAAGTCAAGATTTTGGATTAATACAAGGCAAGTAGAAACAAGATTAGTGGGTCATACAAGAATCCATATGGGTTAGTTATGTTGGTAGATAAGATAATAAGGCATATTGGGTTGAGGTGGTGAATTGTACCTAAATATTAAGCCTACTTATTTGGCTTCTTAGGGAAGATTTACTGGCCATTACTTCAGTAAGAATAACTTATCAGTGTTATCAAATATAAAATTTAGGCCAAAAGTGTATTTCTCAGTTAAGCAAGGTAACAAAAAAAAACAATCAGGAAAATGTTACCTTAATCAGTGGTGAAGAAATATAAAGCCCTTAATATAGCCTAGGCCACCTGAATCCAACTATAGGCTCAGGCTCTTAACTGTTCAGTCAGAGAAGAATAGACATGGATATCCTGGTTGGGGACGGACTGCATGGATGAAGGGCTAGGAAATGGAAAAACTGCCAGGAAGGAGGTGTGGGCTCACCTAGAGGCATGTCTGCTCACAGCAAGGAAAAGATACACTTTTAAGGCCATGTCTCATTGCCTGCCCAGCCTAGTAACAGGATATCATCATGCAATGGGACAGGTTAGGGAAGGGTATCTCTCTACAAGTAGCAATGGAGTTCTACAGTCCACCTCCTTGCAGGTCATGACAGTCTGGCAAACCTAGCTCAGGGTTACAAATACCAGGTGTCTCAGAAGGGGTGTTTTGCACACAACATGGAGGGATAACAGAGATCATACAGAGTCACACGACTGCAGAAGACATATAAGTGAACTTGTTAGCAGCAAAAAAGGGCAAGGAAATGTACTGGATAGCAACTGACACAATAAGACAGTTTCACCCATAGAACCCAATGATACAACTACTTACATACATTAACACATGCACCATTTTCCACACAACTAGTCCCAGTCTGATACCTGAACAGACCTGATACAGGCAGATAACATAATAATCAGACAGCATACAATGCAGTATTCATTCCCAAGTTGTTTTCAGTCTTTCATATTTGTACACTGTGTGTGCAAAACAGTAGAACATAGTGTATGGCTAATATGCCTATTGATTTCATTGTATTTTTACTAGATTTATTTTATTTATTTAACAT
The DNA here is from genome assembly GCF_019279795.1 of Protopterus annectens. NCBI lineage: Eukaryota > Metazoa > Chordata > Ceratodontiformes > Protopteridae > Protopterus > Protopterus annectens. Next base: position 560,391,437 of record NC_056733.1, read on the forward strand.
TTGTTGACCAGGGAAGTCCAACTAGGACAGAGCCTATTTTCAGCGGAGGTCTGGGGAGAAATGCTCCAGATGCATATCTTTGGAATGTGGGAAGAAAACAGAGTACCTGGAAGAAACCCACGCGAACACAGGGAGGATATGCAGACTCTGCAGAGAAGGCACCCCAGCTAAGAATCAAACTGCAGAACCCTTTGCTGTGAGGCGACAACATTAACCGTTGCACTTCTGCACCACCAGATCTCACTAAGCTAATTTAAACAAAGAAACTGTATTAGAAGGATAAAAGAACAATGGCACAGAAGCAAATGCATCTACTTTTACCATCAGTGGCCCTGATTCACAAATGAACCAGAAGAGTCAGGAAGGGAGGGACAGGCATATGTAGCAGACTAATGCCCTGCCTTACTACCCCAAAGAATGGTTAGGGGCTATGATACTACTGTAACATGCAGTGGAAATCAGCAGCACAGGTTTACACCTATTAAATAGGAAGAAAAGGCAAAGTGAAAAATGGTCAGAATGTCATGTTCAGGAGCAAGGACACACCAAGTGTTCCAGCATTTCAACATATGCCTTCATCAAGTTGCAGAGGTGATCAAATCAGCTCTAACAAGCATTTGTTAATACCAAATGCTGACATGCGGTGGTGATGAAAGACTGGAGCAAAAGTACAGTAGAGTACTAAAGGGACAAATGTGAGACAGCAAACAGTGCAGATGAACAACAAGAATGAAAATGCCACAAGCCAAGCAAAACTGGCCTCTAGACGTTAAAAACTGAAAAAAAATGGCATAATTTTAAAGCAAAAAGGCATAACCTCTACGAAAAAAATTAAAATACAGTTGTGTAAGTAAAACTTACCATTAACAGTAGATGCTCGAAAGAACACTGCTGCAGTAGCCATACCTACATGGGTTATATCCTGCCAAGGATATAACAGCCAGACAGCTTCCAAATCTTTAGGGCATCTTTCCTGCTCCCAAACTGTAGGCAGCATGAGCTGAGCTGATTAGAAGACAAGTTTGGGTATGAAGCCTTTTAGAGCTTTCCTGCCAGCAGAGAGATACAGGTTCAGCCCTGAAAGGCCAGTGCTAGGAATAACAAAAAATAAGCTTCCACACCCTGACATAAAAAACATACCAAAACACAAGGAAGGTGGGAGGAGGAAGCAGCTACTGCAACAGTGATCATTCAGACATCTACTATTATGTTACATGGCAATTTTTACTTCTACAACTGTACTATGTTCAACATATTGATCACTGCTGCAGTAGCCTTAGCTATATGGGTAGATTACCTTAGATAACTACATGTGGGAGATGGAAGGAGAAGAGTCCAGGAGCCCCTGGAGAATGGTCCTTGCAAAGCCGGATATGGACCTAGAGAAGGAATCAAGATAACAGTGCTTTGTAAAAGTATGTACAGAGGACTAAGTAGCAACTTCTAGAATGCTTCTAGGCTACAACCCTTTCCAAAAAGCCCTAGATGATGCCAAGACCCTGGTAGAGTGTGTCTTGGCCCTACTTGGAATAGTTTTGTTATGATGAGTACAACTTCTTCTTTCGGCTGCTCCCATCAGGGGTCGCCACAGCAGATCAACTGTTTCCATTTCTTCCTGTCCTCTGCATCTTGCTCTGTCACACCCACCACCTGCATGTCCTCTCTCACCACATCCATAAACCTTATCTTACCTTACTCTTTTCCTGTTACCTGGCAGCTTCATCCTTAGCATCTTTTTCCCAATATACTCTACATCCCTCCTCAGCACATGTCCAAACCAATGTAATCTTGCCTCTCTGGCTTTGTCTCCAAACCTTCCAACCTGGGCTGACCCTCTAATATACTTATTCCTAATCCTGTCCATCCTCGTCACACCCAGTACAAATCTTAACATCTTCAACTCCGCCACGTCAAGCTCTGACTCCTGCCTTTTTGTCAATGCCACTGTCTCCAACCCATATAACATAGCTGATCTCACTACCCTCTTGTTGACCTTCCCTTTCACTCTTACTGGTACTCGTCTGTCACAAATCACTCCTGACACTCTTCTCCACCCACTCTATCCTGCCTGTACTCTCTTCTTCACCTCTCTTCCACACTCACCAGTACTCTGAACTGTTGATCCCAAGTAGTTAAACTCATCCACCTTTGCCACCTCTACTCCCTGCATCCTCACCATTCCTCTATCCTCCCTCTCAGTCACACACATATATTCTTTCTTAGTCCTGCTGACCTTCATGCCTCTTCTCTCTAGAGCATATCTCCACCTCTCCAGGGTCTCCTCCACCTGTTCCCTACTCTCACTACAGATCACAATGTCATCTGCAAACATCATAGTCCACGGGGACTCCTGTCTGATCTCGTCTGTCAACCAGTCCATCACCATTATAAACAAGAAAGGGCTCAGAGCTGAACCTTGATGTAATCCCACCTCGACCTTTAAATGCATCCGTCACTCCCACCACAGACCTCATCGCTGTCACAGTACCCTCGTACATATCCTGTGCCACTCTTACATACTTCTCTGACACTCCCGACTTCCTCATACAATACCACAACTCCTCTCTAGGCATCCTGTCATATGCTTTCTCCAAATCCACAAAGACACAATGCAACTCCTTCTGACATTCTCTGTACTTCTCCATCAACACTCTCAAAGCAAACATTGCATCTGTAGTGCTCTTTCCTGACATGAAACCATACTGCTGATCACTAATCATCACCTCCCTTCTTAACCTAGTTTCCACTACTCTTTCTCATAACTTCATGTTGTGACTTATCAATTTAATCCCTCTGTAGTTACTACAGCTCTGCACATTACCCTTATTTTTAAAAATCGGTACCAAAACACTTTTTCTCCATTCCTCAGGCATCCTCTCACTTTCCAAGATTTAATTAAATAATCTAGTTAAAAACTTCACTATGATGAGTACAACAAAAGGTAATAATCTTAGACATGTATTTGGAAATAGTCTGCTTTGACAGAGGTAGACCCTTATTTTTACCTTTCCAAGAAGTAAATAACTGATCCAAAGATCTGAAAGATTTACTTCTGTCAAGATAGTACCTGAACTGTCTGTGGACATCCAAGGTATGGAGTATCCTTTCCCTCTCATTTTTAGATTCAGGAAAGAAAACAGGGAGATGGATAGTTTGGCTTAAAGTACACTAGGATACCACTTTAGGCATAAAAGAAGGATTAGTTCTCAAAAAAACCCTGCCCCTATGAAAAACGAGATAGGATTGACTCACCATAAGAGCTTACAGCTCAGATACCCATCTTGCAGATGTCAGCAATCAGTAAAACTGTATTCCATGTTAAAAACCTCAACTCTTCAAGATTAGCTGGTTCAAATAGAGCAAGTGTTAGCTTCTCTAACACAAAATTAAAATTCCAAGGAGGAGCCACTGGTTGTATTAGAGGCCTCTTATGCAAAATCACTTTCAAGAACATTTTGACATGAGACTGCATTGAAAGAGGAGGATCCATGGGCAGACATGCTGAAATGGTCAATAAATGAATTTTGATAGAGAAATAAGAAAGGCCATAGAATTGTAATTCATGTAAATATTGCAGAATCAGATAAAAACTAGCGATGAATGGGTGCTGGTTATGTTGACACACACTAGAAATCCTTTTCCATTCACTAATATATGATTTTCTAGTAGCAGACGTTCTTGCCTCCATTAGTCTCTGATGCAAGTCTTCAGTAAAAACTTGCCTAAAATAAATTAAGTCCCTATTACCCAGGCAGTAAATTGAAGTTCACTGATGTCTGTCAGGATGCATCAAACACCTCTGTTCTTGTGTGAGTAGATCCAGTCTATGAAGAAGCTTGTAGTAATTGCCCCTGTCCATATCCAAAAGAAAGGAGAACCATAGTTGCCTAGGAAGAAGGAAGTTGGCATAATGATCTTATTGGATCCCTTCTGCATCTTCAGAAATACTCTGGATATTAGTGGAAAGGGTGGAAAAGCATACATTAAATTTCTATCCAAGGGAAGAAAAAGGCATCTGTGTTCCAGGCTTTTTTGCATGGAATCCTGGAACAAAATCTTGCCAGTTGATTGTTCAGAGAGGAGGCAAAGAGGTCTACTTGAGGAACTCCCCAAAGATGGATCAAATCTTGGAAGACCCCCGATCTAGTTTCCATTCATGAAGGTCTGCCCTGGTCATGCTCAGCTTGTCTGCCACACAGTTTTTCTCTGATGGAATGTAGGATACCTGTAAAGTGAGACTGTGTTGTGAAGCTATATCCCAAGCTAACATGGATAGTCTGCAAAGGGGGTACAACCTGATTCCCGTTTGCTTGTTGATGTACTACATGACTGTGGTATTTCAGTAATCACTTGAAGAGGTCATGGGGGCCAAAGAATGTTCAGAGGGTTGAGTGCCTTGACCAGGGTAAGCATCTCCTTGATAATTATGTGCCTGCATCTGTCCTTGGTGTTCCCACATCTCCTACACTTGTATCCCTTCTGAACCTGCTCCCCAAGCAAAATCCAAAGCATTTGTGTTTTCTAACTGCTTTGGAGCAGGAAACGAAGGAGAAAGGAGACCTGAATTTAAGGATATCTCTTGTCACCACCAAAAGATTTGTCTTCTGACAAACCCCAGCACTAAGATTTGAAAAGGTAAAAGGTACTGATGCTGTGACCAAAGAGAATTCAGGTACCCCAGTATTTTTCTCACGTGTAGTCTTGACAGAGGTATCATGGGAATCATAGATGCCATCAGGCCAAAAATCCTAAGGTATTCCCTCTCACTGACTGACATCTGAGTGGAGTGGAAAGCCTTAAATATAGATCTAGATAAAAATTAATTTTTTTCCTGTGGAAGAAAAATTCTTTGAATTGAAGTGTCTAGTTGACATCCCAGGAACACAATCCTGCGTGAGGGAGTCAAAGACTTTTTAACATTCTCTTTGAATCCCACTTTGTGTAAGAGATCTCTCACCCAAGAGATAAATTCCTAATCCTTTGAAAAACACTCTGCAAAGATAAGCAAGTCATCTAAATATGGAAAAATGTGGATACCCTATAGCTTGCAATGAGCTATAACTGGAGCTAGATACTTTGTGAACACTCTTAGTGCAGTGCACAGTCCAAAGGATAAGGCAGAGAACTGAAAATGTGATCAAGGCACACAAAACCTTAACAAACAGCTAAAGTCTGGATGAATATGGGTGTGATAAGCATATTTTAAGTTTAGTCTTGCCAGGAAACTTGAAAGATGAAGAAGAGGTAGCGGGTTGTGAAGTGATAACATTTTGAATTTGGGTACTATTACAAACATGTTTAGGAAAGAAAGATCCAGAACTGAACTCCAAGAATGGTCTTTCTTTGGCATTAGGAACATCCTTGAATAAAAATCCTTTGGAACCTGGGAAACAGGAACTTGTTCGATCACTCCATGGGACAGCATGTGATGATGAACTTATGGAAACCAAAGAGTCTGACCTGGAGGATTGGGACTGACTATCTGGAAAGGAGGAATTTCATCCCTCTGCCAACTTTAACCTTGATAAATGATTTCAGTACCCATGGGTGAGGAGATCCCTTGGAAAATTTAGGAAAGAAAGGATGAAAAATCTTAGAGATTCCCTGAATCAGCTTGCCCCTCTCATCACACTTTCTGATCACCTCTGCAGCAGAGGAGCCAAACACTAAATCTCTGTCCTTGGGAGAAGTTAAAAATCACATTTTTAACATTATCTGGGAGGCTCTGAGAATGCACCCATGCAAACCTCCTCAAAGCAGTACCAGTGGCCATAGCCCTAGAAGCTGTATCAACAGAGTCATACACCCACTATAAAAATGAGTAGTGACCTGTGCAATAGAAGATACTAAGTTATTTAGAACAGAAGTTTCCTCACAAGAAGAAACTGCCCAATAAAACACTCCTTATACTTTCACAGTTTATCAGAACAAGCTATCATATGAGCTTAACCATTCAAAATTCGGGAAATCAAAGTTGCAGAAGTATACACTTTTTTCAAATACCTAGCAATAATTTTCCCATCCTTATCAGAAAGAGTAGGATTGGAATTAGGTAAGTGCTTAGCAACAGTGGGATCAACTAAAGCTACAAATGCTGGGTCAGGTTTGGGAATAGTGCATAACATTTAAAAGACTGACGAATATTACTCATCTTAGCTGTCTTTTACGTGCACCTGGTTGAGTATTAGGAAAATTGCAGGCAGTAACACACACATCCTCTAAGCAGAGAGAACATGAGGAATGGGTATACGTTCTGGAAAATCCTTCTGTAATAACTCTTAGTATTTTCTGAGGGACTAAGAGACCTCAGTGCTCTCCCACTGAAAATACTGGTACATTCTAGCAATATTCTAGAGAAAAAAAAACTGGTACACTCTAGCAATATTCTAGAGAAAGGAAAAGCCCCACTTGGAGAATCAGAAACTGATCTATGAGCTCTGAGTCTGAATCAGAAATCTGAGGAAAAAAAAACTGTATCCATCATTGCATCTTCCTATTCAGATTCAGAATATTGAATCTCTTCATGGAAAAGAGGAATCCCTCTTTATTTTACCAGAAACTATTTTACAAGAAGGGTCAATAGCCAGAATTAAATCCTGAGCCAGCCCTAGTAATCTACTCCTATCCAAAGAAAATTGAAGATGAGTAGATGCAAGCTTGATTTTCTGTTTCTTTTTAACAGTAAAAATGGGGCCAGCCATGTTACTAATGACAGCAGCAGCTTCCCCAGGGATGGGCAAAGCATTCTAATGCAATAGTGAAACCTTCCCTGTTCTCTCTCCCAAGACTGACAAGAGTGTCTCTCTCTTGCCCACCGAGGGGGACGTCAACAGTCAGAGAAGACATGGCTAACCCCCAGTCCATAGTGGCTGTAGGTGCTACACCACAGGGAACTTGGGTAAAAGAAGAATGGTCTGAGATACAACAAATGGCCACAGCAGAGTCACCTACCTATGTCTGAGGCAAATTTTGAGCATGTTGTCATGGCAAAGGCTGTTTGCTTATTTTTTTCTTTTTGTGGCTGAAGGACTGACTGTGAGACTGGTAGTATGTTCCATGCTCAAGCCAAAAATGGTGCACCTTTCTCGGGGAAGACAAGCAGAAAGTACCGGTAAATACTACCCTTGTATTGTGTGAGAAGATGCACTCTGTGAGGTAACTTGTTATCATTGTCCCTGGCTAGGAGAAAAAGAAAAGGAAAGAGTGCTGTCTGAGTCAAAACAGAGCCATCAACAAGATTTTTATGGTATTTACTGATTCATTTATTGACATTTGATTACCAGGAAAGTCTTGCTGGATAGGTGCCCATTTTCACTGGAGGCCCAGGGAGAAAAACTCGAAAGTATTATAAACTCATTTTAAAAACATCAATTTTACAATCTTCAAAAATAATACAAAAACATCTACAGTTTAAATAAGTATACTAAATTAGCCATAATGTGAAAATATTGGCTAAGAATAGATATGACAATTACTTAATATTTAGAGAAATGTTAGCCAGTTAATACAAAAATTAAAGGTTTTGGGCCTGTGCCACATTATCTTGTATAAGATCTAACATTGTCCAATATGCAGATGATTCTACAGTCATAACTATTGCTAATTCCCCCTTAGAACTCCTAATAAATACCCAGACATCTTTCTACTCAGTAAAGACATGGCTCACTAATAATCAGCTCATCCTCAACCCTAAGAAAACAAAAATTACTCCTCTTTCTATCTAAATCTGCTAACCATGTTAAACTTTCCTTCTCCATAAGGTCCCTAAACAATACTCCTAGAGAAGTCAAAACTAGCACAAAACTCATTGGCATTACAATTGACGAACAACTAAAATTCGATCTTCACATTAATAATTGTATAAAAAAAAACACCAAAAGCTAGGACTACTGTACAGGAACAGCAAATTCCTTACTACTGAAGCTAGAATTTCTCTTACCCATGCCTACCTTCTACCATGCTTAACCTATTGTTCCCAAATACTCACAAATCTGAACTCCTCCCTACCTACCAAATTAGAATCAACCTACCACAAAATAAGTAGAATTGCAGCTCAACAAACATATAAATCAAACCATTGTCTCACCCTAAAATACCTGAACTGGCCAGAACTACCTGACCTGTTCCTACAATCTCAACTCCAAATCATACACTCCATCCTATATCAGCCTGATTTCTGCCCAAGTCTATCTTCTCTCATCTCTCACTACTCCCCTACCAGACTTCTCCGAAGCTCAACCCAAGACCTACTAAAAATCCATAAACCCAAATCCAACACAGGGTGCAACTTATATAGCTACCATCCCTCTATTGCATGGAACAAACTCCCACTAGAAATAAGGATGCTGATTTACCCCAAACAATTTAAGCTAGCAACCGAAGACCACTTTAAAAAACACTGGTCCTGCCATTGTACTCACCCTCCCTGATTATTACCTACCTTTATTTATTATTTATTGTATTTATTTTACAGTTTGTTTGTACCTTTATAGTATAGTCAAACTAACTTACTAAAACTTACCATTAACTACTTCATCCTATGCTTCCTATGCAACCTCCAAAGCTTCTTCTATACTCTGCTCCCTGAAATTCTTGCATAACCTCTTAAGTTTCTACTACTCTGCATACAAAACCTTATATTTACTCAACTCTCTTTTTAAACCAAAACATCAACTTATTCTACTTTTTTAACATTCTCCTTTTTGTTTATAGCATTGATTTATCTGTCAACAATATACATGTATGTAGCTTACATGTTTTAATTACCAAAATCCTCTATTGATATTTTTATTGAAATGTATCTGTATTGCTATTTTTATTGCATTGTATATCTTTGGAGCTTTTCTCCCTGGGCCTCCTCTGAAAAAGGGCAATAGCTCAGCCGGACACTCCCGGTCAACAAATGTAAAATAAATAAAAATAAAAAATAAATAAGACCTTTATCAACAGAAGAAGATGGGAATAAGCATACAGAAATATCCCTTTCAAAGAAAAAGACATAGTCTCCACTTTCCAGGTAAGAGGACTTGTCACTTGGGAACAGAACTTGGGAAGCTGTTGGTTTTAAGGGGAGACAAAAAGATCTACTTGATGAATACCCCACTGATGGACAATGTCCAGGAAGATCTCAATGAAAAGCATCCATTTATAAGGATAAGTCCTGGACCTGCTCAGATTGTTTGCCACCAGACTGTGCTGAGGGAATATAGACTGCCTGGAGTGTTAAATGATGGCAGATGGAAAATCCCATATCAGAAGAGCCAATCTGCAAAGATGATGGAAAATCCCACATCAGAAGGGCCAATCTGCAAAGAGGATAGGATTCTGTACCTGCCTGTTTATGCACCACATTAACAGTGGTGCTGTCTATGAAAATCTTGAGGGGATCTGAAATCCAAAGTGAATCTAGAGCTTGAAGAGCCATGAGAAGAGATCTCATTTCCTTGACGTTGATATTCTCTTTCACCTGCAGAGAAGACCAGATTTCCTGAACGCTGATGTTGCTGGAGTAAGCCCTCCAACCATGATCAGAGGCATCTGTACACAACTCTTGAGTGAGAGGGGCCAAAAAGAAAAGGGAAGACCTAGATTTAGAGAAAGTTGGTGGCTGTACCATAGAAACTCCTTTGTTAGGCAAGTCAAGACAGGAATGGGAAAATCCAGAGGGTGACAATGCTGTAGTCAAATTGCCATAAGATACCACTGAAACTTTTGTATATGGAGTCTGGCAAAATGAACCATTGGAATAGTGGATGCCATGAACCTATGTCTCAAAGATGAGTCTCTTGCTGTAATTTACACTGAAGTATAGAGGACTACAAGTATGCCATCACAGAAATGACCTTGGGTGAAGGAAGAAAAGCCATCATAAGAAGGGTCTGAATCATAGATAAACCTGGTCCTAAGAAGGAGTCAAAATGGACTTCCTGAGATTGACAGTGAGCCCACACTCTGAATAAGGAGCAGGGTGAATTCAAGACTCTGCAGAAGAAGTTGTGGAGAGGGGCCTGGATCAAAAGGTCATCTAGAAAGGGAAAAATCTGAAAGCCATGAAGCCTGCAAAAGGTTATTACTGGGACCAGACACTTTATAAATACTCTTGGTGCTGTAGAAAGACCAAAAGGCAAAGCAGAGAACTGATACTGTAAGAAAGAAACAATCATAAATACTTCTTGAAAAACGGTGGAATATGAATACAGAGTCAAGCATCCATTAGGTCCAAAGACACCTGAAATGCCTAAGGAAACAGTAGAGGAAACAAAGACTGGAGAGTTAACATTCTGAAAAATGGAACTTTCAGAAATGTGTTGAGAAAGGAGATGTCTAGAATCGTTTTCCAAGAACTCACCTTTCTGGGAACCAAAAACATCCTGGAATAGAATCTCTTGTCCCTTTGTGAAAGAGGTATTCGCTGGATGGTTCGTTGAGCCAACAGGTCCTGAAGAAGAGAAGGAAAATGAGGGATTTGGCAAAGAGGAGGTTGTAGAAGTCTTGAAAAGGGAGGATGTAGTTTCCATACCATGAAATAACTGAATTATTGAAAGGACCCAAGAGTCTGTGGTGATTTCTTGCCAAACTGGAAAAGATAGGGTTAACATTTGAGAAAGGAGATAGTTATCAAATAGAGTCTGACTTATCTGGAAAATAAGGATTTTGCCTTCTGGAATCCTGAGCAGACTTCTCAGGAAAAACTCTCTTAATAGGTGTTTACCCTTCAAAGGTTGCTTATGTTGTCTATACACAGAGGGTGTTTTAGAAGAGTAATTCCTCTGAAACTTCAGTATAGGAGAAAGGCAAATTAGCGTGAGATCTTGCATGATCTTCCCTTTGTTGTGCTAAGCTTTACAGAGCTCTGCAGCAGCAGATCCAAAGAGATTTTAACTGTCTAAAGGACAATCCAACAATTTGGCCTTTACATCCTCAGGACGAGATTCCATCCAAGAACATCTCCTGATGACAGGCCCTGATGTAGCTGCCCTACAGGAAGCATCATAAATAGATTTGAAAGAGTGGTGAGCTACTTGTGATGCAGAATCTAGCAAAGAAATGCAGCAGTCCTGGCATTGGACTAAGGCATGTCCATCAGTACATCCACTAACTGGGCAAGAAGAGAAAGCACATACCTACTCATATGAGTTTTGTAATTAATGGGCCTGAAAGGTAAAAAGGTAGAGATATACACCTTTTTTACCAAGTGTCCATAACCCTACTATCTTTGTCGAAAGGTAGCAGCTTAGAAGACAGAAGTAACTTAGTTGGCTTATCAGTAGAAAGTGAAATCACTGAAGGAAAAAGGATTCTTGTATAAGAATTTCTGAGCCTTAGGAACTTTATAAATCCTGTCAGGTTTCTTTGGAGCAGGGGGATGAGACACATAAGCCACTTAAGCAGAGGTAAAAGTATTGAGAAGAACGTGAAAAACAGTTGGTACTGCAGAAGGCCTGGGAAAGTCCATCATTAAGAGGTCATAATATCTCTTCTGGACTTCAGACTTTTGTGAAATCTCTCAGTAAAAATGTTCCATCATTTTAGCAATCATGTTTTCAAAAGAAATCTCCTCAACAGGGGAGTCAGGGAAGAGACAGCATCTTTGCCTTCAGACCCTAAGGCATATGGGAAATAAATCTGGGATAAGTAAGTCAAGAATTCTTTCCCAGAAGCCAAATCCTCATCCTCATCAGAAGTATCAGAAACCCTAGTTCTTTTAGAAGAACCACTGGAAGAAGAAGAGTGAACATCTACAGGTGAGGAAACTAACAAACCCTGTAGAAGTGTTAAGGCCATCACAGCTTTAAAAAGACCCTGAGTGAAATCTTCCCTCTCCTTCTGAGGGTCCTTAAGTGTAGGGACCACAGGCCTAGTCTTATGCTTCTTTTTTACAGAGATGTCATCTTAACAAACTGAGGAGGTTCTGAACCCTGCTTAACTTCATTAAGGGAACAAGGTACCTCTTCACTCACAAAAATCTGAGAAATTCCCCTACGCCTTTCCAAAATAATTAGCTGCGCTTCTTCCTTCTCGTCTGGAGCAGATGTTAGTTCATTCTCAGGGAACGTGTGGATGGCAAGTTCTGTGTCAGCCTCCAATGAGGTCAACACAGGATGGTCATCAGGTTCTTCATCTGATCCAACCGAGACACCCAGCAAAGGCTGGACAGCAGAAATTTCTAAATGCATCTTTTTAGACTACTTTTTAGAAGGTGACTGAATGTACAGGCAGGCGGATTCAGAAGTCATGAAACCCTGAGCTAGCAACTTAAGATGTTGAATTTTCCAGGTACACAGAAAGGGACAACTGCACAAGGTCTTAGGTACAAAGACCTGACAAATATCACACTGCTTATGGTCGTGATCTGCACATAAGCAGAACAGGCACTTCTTGTGTTTGACCCTATGGGGAATCTGCCTCTCACACTATCATTGCAAGATAAGAAACCAAGAAGAGTCCCACTTAGCTGCCCTAGGCCTGGTAGCTGATACAAAGCAAATGACTTTCAGACCAAATTCAAACAGTGTTTGGACTAGCAGCACATAAGTTCTAAGGATTTAGTGCTCATACATCACTTATGTACCTTATGCATTAGATATAAAACATATGTTACATTTATGGTGCTCGGAAGGGCCCAAGACTTTGGTATGCTGGCCTGATGTATGGCTACCCTTGGCAGGGTATCCCTTTTGTAAGGAATACTGCAACAGTAATAAAGGAAGGATATCTTGACTTATCACATACTGCACAAGGGCTGAGTAAGCTGGACGTCTTGCAAAGGAAGAAGCACCCGCTGTAGTACTTATATTTTATTTTATTTGAATTTGTTTTCTGGCGTAGAGCATTGATCTCCATGGACTTTTTCAGACTCAGCCCAGGAGCGGAGTCTCGTTAAAAGACTTGCTCAATGTCACACAGTTAGGTAATAGTGGTTGAGAGAATCAAACCATGAACCATTGGACCATAGGAAACAGCTAGTTAACAGCTCCTTAACCTCTCTGCCAAATCAATAGCTTTGGTCATACAGCTCCTGAAAACTAGATCCAGAGCTAAATATTTATGACTGCATGAATGCCTTCCAAGGTTACTGAAGGTTTACACAGATAACTGTTGACTTTATAAAGTGCTAAAAATATGATTTAAATGCTGAAAATGTTGGGGGTGTGCTGTACTAGTCAGCAGACCATATATGAGGGTGATGAGCAAAAACAAAGCAGAATGCCAGTGTGATAAGAGTGGTCAGGTCCACCGGAAGGCCCAAGTTAAACCAGTGAGATTTATAACTGTTATCTGTATCTTCTATAGTGTAACAGTGAAGGAGAAGGTGTAGATGATTTTTCAAATGTTCTTGGGGATTTGTGAAAAGACATCTCAACATGTACTTATTTGGTGTATTATATGGGGGGAGGGGGTAGCATAGGGGATACTGCCAGAAGTAACAGCTGATGTGTTCTGGAGTGTTCACTTGTTTTGGTAATGAAGAACTACCAGTAAAAAGCTCCAGGACATTGGGGTATTACCAGTTTTACCAAAATACAAAGCACAAAATCCACAGCAGGGTAGGCAATGTAACCACATAACATTAGTTACTGCATTTTTTGATCCAATGGAATGCCTTAGGCATCTGAGATCCTAGCAGAGATGGATGGGAGTGTCCATCCCAGGGGAGAATGTTTGTAGAAGATGCCCCCTGAGGGCAGGTGTGTTCCACAAAGGAGAGTAGCCCTCAGATGTTGCCAACAAATGCAGGGGAAGGGGCAGGGAAACAAGGGTATATCATAACAGTCTCAGTAGTAGAAGCAGTTGCCTGGCACCACCCTCCCAGGATTCTCTTAAGATCCACAATGGCCTCAGTTTACTTAGATTAAAAGTCTGGGGAAGGAAGGGGGAGCAGGTAGACCCACTGATAGATGGGGGCACAGGGGAGGATGAAGCAGTTAGGGGAGAGAAAAAAATCTCATCCACCACCCCATCCCATTCCAAATATATTGTAGCTCTCAGAATCGTAAGGCACCTTGTTCCTAAAGCTCACTAGTGTCTCTATTAAGAGTGAAGATTGGGCCCATCTACCACCCAGCATGAGAACCAAATAGCCCATTCATTATCCAGTTCTGAGCTCATCAGTCCTGTTCCTCTTAAGATGTGGAAATCAGGTGGTTGGGAGCAGGTGAGACAGGTAGATCAATCTGGCACTGACACCTCATGCTGGCAGTGTGAGCTTTGCAATAGCTGTCTTTCAGGTATATTGCATGCAGACCCCGGACTGCTACTGTGTGAGGACCATTAGACGTACTGTTGCTAGTGACACATCTGTTCTTTCACAGATGTCACTAATACAGTGGGTAAATGTCACCTCCCTTCCTTCTTGATAAGAAAACAGATGCTGGCCTCTTATAACCATCCTTTCTCACCTGGTCTCTCAAGTTCCTCTAACTGAACACAGGTTATACAGAACGAACTAACCCCACACCTAAACACACTGTTCAACCTCAGCCTCTTCACAGGCTACGTGCCCATAGAATGGCACACAGCAATGGTTATTCCGCTCCACAAAGGAGGGGCCACAACTGACCCTGGTAACTATCACCCCATAAGCCTGACTGGCCTGGTCTGCAAGGCTATGGAGCACATCATCATGGAACTCATTAACAAAAACATTGGAAACCTCCAAACACTTGACCCGATCCATTTCAGCTTTGTTAAGGGCAGATCATGCCTACTAAATCTGGTTGACTTCGAGACAGTCACCAAGGCCATAGATGAGGGGAAGGTAGTTCACACAGCCTACCTTGACCTCACCAAGGCTTTTGACACCATTCCCCACTCGGAAATTATAGAAAAACTCACCAGCCTGAGCATAAACCCCTACGTCACGAGATGGGTTGCCAACTGGCTTACAGACAGAACTCACACGGTAAGAATAGCGGGCTCCAGGTCCGACTATAAATCAGTCACAAGTGGTGTCCCACAAGGCTCAGTCCTGGGACTTCTACTGTTCGGCATATACTTCCCAGAAGTACAGGCAAACACAGGAGGATTATGGCTAACCAAGTTCACCGATGGCTGCAAACTGGGAGCCATAACTGACTCTCTGGCTGACACGGACATTCTCCAAAAGGGCCTTACTGAGAGAGACACCTTGTGTCAAAGTCATGGTCTCAAGCTAAATGCCAAAAAATGCAGTCATCCCGTTTTGGAAAAACAAAACACCCATGAATTACCACATAGGTGGCAGCCCCCTTAATACAGAAGAGGTAATAAGAGATCTGGGACCCAGATAGATAGTAATCTCTCCTTTGACAATCATATTGCCAAAGTAGTTAGGAAATCCTTCTATGTAGCCCATCTAATTACTAAAGGGTTCGCATCTAGAAATTAAGAGGTTACAGTGCCCCTCTTCTCGTCACTCATCAGACCCATCATAGAGTACAATGCCCCGTTTGGGATGCACCTCACAAGACACTTCCAACAGCTGGAAAGACCATAAAAGTACTTCACCAAGAGGATTACTGGCCTCAAACATATGTCCTATGCTGCCCGACTGGAAAAACTCCAGCTGTACTCAGTGGCATATCGCTTACTCAGAGGTGATCTCTGCCTGACTTACAAAGCCATGTCCAACTCAGAATTGATGGACATGCACAACCTTAAGAAATCCAAATCATTGCGAACCACTCGCTCTAGTGAGCTAAACCTCGCCACAACAATAAATAGAACATGCTGGAGGGATAGATTCCTGTCACAGAGACTCCCCATGCTTTGGAACAAAATTCCTAACTACATTAGGCAGAGCTCCTCACTAACATTCTTCAAGAGAAACCTTGACGAGTGGATGGGTAACAGAAAATACACCCCTGGGATCACTTCATTGGTTCTTCTTGACAGAGGCTCAGTTAATTAATCAATGGGGCGGCAAAAGCTGACACACACTGGCTAGGCTTATAAATGCCCTCAGGCAGATAGCCTAGTACCTATCTATGAACCTATGGCTTATAGTTAAGGATTTAACCTACTGTATCATGGGACCAAGTTAGTTGTCTGCTGATTTTAACTTCAGCTGAATATCTTAATATTAGCAGAAGTGTGTTCCTTCCTACCTGTAAAAGTCTGCCAAACTGCTCAGATAAAGCATCTAGTGGTTGTTATAAAGTACTGTGTAGCATTGTACTATAGCACTTATTGTTGGTTGGTGGCCTCTCATGTTTACGTGCCCACACATAGCTAACCTTGTGTTTGTCTCCATTTCATATTACGGACAAACTCAATAACTGTAGAAACCAAAAGGCCTGGAATAGCTGCAGAAAAACAGACCAAGTATAGCAAATGTACCTGACAAAATTTCCGTTCTTTGCGCTTGTATCCAAGTGATGTAAACCTTATATCCAAACACCAGCGACTCTGTATTGCTTTGAAGTAAAAAATATTTATTAAGCGATACCAACTTCAATATTTTTGGTTAATTAAAACAACACAAATAAAACGCTTTTCGTTTCCAAAGGTTTGAAAACTTTTTCAAACGGTTTGTACTCCACCCCTTTCCTTCTATTTATAGTGATCATGACATCACTTCTCCTTAAAGGTATAAGACACCTTAAATACAATGTACTTATACAATGTCAAAATTATTCTTTGTTGTGCAGCATGGTCGTAAATAAAATAAAACCTTTTCTATCCATCTTTAAGTCGTCGTACATAAAACACTTTTTAAACAGATAAAAACTTTGCTTTACAATCTCAAAGCTTAATACAGTGTATGTGTTCTATAATATTAGTGTGCTCTATGCTAGTTGTATTTATACCAGCACATGCCTATTAGAACACTAATATAAAGCAATCCAAGTAAATTTACATTTCTTATTTAAGAATCTTTGCATATTCTTGTTCTGTTATGTTCAGGGCATTGCAACATACATAATCTTTCTATTAGAATTATTTTATATATTTTTACCACCCTGATTAGTTACTAAAACAGCTATGTGTAGACTTCATTTTAATGTTATAAATGCTACAACCATGCAATAACAGAAGTGTGCAAGTTTATGTTTTTGTTGTTCTTCGTATCAACTTTGTTATAAATTGGTTAAAAACATCTCATCTACGGATGTCAAAGTTATGAAAAAACTATTTAAGACAACTCTTATAATGTAAATAAGTACAATAAATATTAACTATGTTATATATGGTCTAAGATAGTCTCATAAGCAACTATACACACATAAATACACCTATTTGTTGATAAAAGACTTTATACATCAATTGAAGCACATAACTGCCCAACAAAAAGTATAGTCGCTTTCTGACTTCATCGTACAAATAACATTATAACATCATTCAATAATGGGTATACCTATATGATACTCTCAAGTCTCAAATCTCAAGGTTATGTACTAAAAATAATACTACACTAGACTTGAGCTGTTAACAAACGTAAAGTCTGTATAAATAATGAAATTAGAGACTTCTATCTAAGTTCTTAAGTCTAGGAATACAGAGTATCGAGGACATTTCATTGATACCTGGATAGGTACATGCATGAGTGGAAAGTTGCCACATTAGTTCCAACCTTTCTAACAAGAGGCTAGCAGGTCCACCTCTTTCATCCATTTTTATTTGGTCAATGACCCGAAACTTAAAGTGGTGTCCTACATACTCCGTAGTATGTCTCGCCAAAGCATTGTCACGTTTACCGTTTTTTATACTATATAGGTGTTCGTACATTCTTTCTCTGACTGTACGTATAGTTTTTCCTATATAGAAAGCTTGACACTGTTGGCATGTAGCAAGGTAAACTATCAATTTAGATTGGCAATTGTACTTACTTCTAGTATTGTATTTTCTATCACGAATAGTGAATGTCTTTCCTGTGTCTATGTGTCTGCAAAAGTTACACATTAAACACTTTGACATACCTGGATTTTTTGCTACTATGTTAACTTGGTGTTCCAGGATTGCTCTCATATTCCTACCTTTTTTTAAAAATCAATTTAGGAAGTTCTAAAAGTCTTTTCCTCACATTTGGATCATTTTCCAATATTTCCCAGTTCTTGTATATGACTTGCCTAAGATCTTCTGCATTTATACTATATCGGGTAATAAAGTTGTAACTAATATAAGTTGGTCCTTTTTGTATATTGCTGTCTGTCAAGGCTTCGAAATTTCTCTCAACTTCCCTATTACTATTATCCAGGATTGGTTGATATGTTCCTCTCCTTCTCTTAATGGTTATTTCATTGGTCAGGTCATGGACCAACTCCAGTGGGTATCCCCTATTCTGGAACATCCTCCCTAAATTCTGACATTCTGTTACAAATTCTACATCAAGGGTTGTCATTCTTGCCACTCTTATTAGCTGTCATTTTACAACAGATCTTTTTTGGTAAAATGGGCGACAGCTGATAAAGTGTAACAGACTGTTGGAAAAAGTCTCCTTTCTAAAAATAGTACTTACATATCTGTTATGTTTGTTATCTTTCCTTAGTTCTATATCTAGGAAAGAAATTCTATCTTCACTATAATTTGAAGTAAATTTTAAAAAAAGTGTAGTATTGTTAAAGTACTGGATAAGGTCTATAGATGTACTTTCATCACCTTTTATTATAACACAAACGTCATCTAAATATCTTGTATAGTAGTACAACAAGTTTTTAATATGGGCTTGGCTCATGATGTATGTGTCTTCCCATTGAGCCATAACTAGTTTCGCAAAGCTTGCCCCAAGGAGGAGCCCATTGAGACTCCTACTTTTTCCAAGTAAAAATTATCGAATGTGATGAAATTGTTGGACAACACTATGTCCATTAGCTCCTCCACTAGAGTCAATTTGACGCGTGTCATACCTAGATTAGTTAGTTTTCTAGAAACCCATTCTATCCCTTCTTGTTGTGGGATACATGCATACAAGTCCTTGACATCAATTGTCATAAAGTTATATTTTTCTACATATGTAAGTTGATTAATATCTTTCAAAAAGGACCAAGAGTCTTTGCAAATTTGACTTTCACACTTTATGTATTTTTTTTTACTACTGAGTCCACTACTTTAGCACAACTGTAGGTAATACTGTTCCGTGCATCTACTAGTGGTCTCATCGGTGGATTTTCTATGTTTTTATGTACTTTAGGTACTCCAAATAACAATGGAATTTTTGGTGCTAGCATAGTAATGTAGTTGTACATGTTTAGGTCTATTCTTCCTTCTGTAAACAAGTCACTAATATAAATTTTAATTCTAGCATAGGCAATATTCAGTTCATTCCTTGAGACTCTAATGTATGTTTCACTATCCAACAGTTCTTTCATCCTCTGTTTATAATCTTCTTTTTCCATAATAACTAACCCCCTCCCTTATCTGGTTTCATAAATCTAAGGGGTAGTTTAAGTATGGAATTCAATGCATGTTTTTCTAATTCAGAAATATTTCTTTGATTTTTCTTTGAATTGTTGTTTGCTAAACTATTTCTTATGTTGATTTCACATATTTTATCAAATAAGTCCACACTATTCTGTAATGGAGGGTTGTAAGTGCTAGTAACATAAAAATCAGTGTCTTTGCATGTGTCTGTACCTAGGTTAACAGCTTAATTGACCTTACGTACAAATAATTTAAAATCTATAAGTGTCTGTGCCAGTTGTGCCCTTTCTGCTATGACAAATGTGTTGCTTTTAGCAAAAAGTTCAACAAGTACAGGATCAATGTAAGTCTCTGTGTAGTTATAAACCAAGAAATCTCCTTGTGCATTTAACAACATGTTACAGTACCTGTTGTTATTCTGGTAAATAACATCTATTTCTTCCTCCTCTTGTTGTTGTTTTAATGCTGTTGATTTCTCCCCCAAGGGTTGTAGTTCTGAGTCTGATGGTGAAATTTTTCATTATTGTTTACACTGTTGTTACTAGGATTTTCTGTGTAGGTAGAATTGTTTTTCTGCCATAAGACAGCCTGCTGTCTACTGTTTAGGTAAGAGTGAAACCATTGTATTGCGTGTTGGTCTAAACCAATGGTTTGGAGGGTACTGAGCAGTAGCTGATGGTTGACCATACCGAAAGCTTTTGAGAGATATAGGAAGAGTGCTGAAGATAGTTTGTTGTTGTTATGATGAAGACTGATGACATTAGAGAAAGATAGAAGAGCCGTGATGGCACTGTGGAATGGCATAAAGCCGTGCTGAGAGTCAGCAAGCTTTCCGTTTTAAATAAGAAAGTGTATGATTGGTTTGTGTATGCATCTTTCAGTGATTTTAGCTAGTGGTGAAAGAATGGTTATAGGTCTAAAGTTACATAATTCTGTGGAAATTCCTCCTTTATGGAGAAGTATAACGTGATATTTTCCATATTGCTGGGATGGATCCTTCTGAGATGGATATGTTGATCAGACTAGAAATGGGAAGTGCTATGGCATCAGCTGCTTTTTGAACATATTCAGCTGGCAGTTGGTCGGCAGCTAGTGTAGTAGGATTTTAGCTTTTTGAGTAAGGTCTGGATCAGGTTGGTAGGTACAGTTTGAAAGGTAAAGGTGGGTTTGGTGCTGGGTGGATCAGGGCTAGATATGCCAGAGCTGGTGTTTGTGTCTGATGGAGTGAGATGGGTAGCTAGAGACTGGATAGTTTCAGTAAAGAAGGAGTTGAAGCTGTTCGCAATTTCAAAAGGGGATTTATAAAGAGCAGCTGATGGGGTAGGAGTGGTGGAACGGCCTAGGTGGAGAAGATTGTTAATACCAGCCAAGAACTTTTGAGGTTTTAGCTGATATTTTTTGTTGTAGGAGGGTGTAGTGATTTTTTTTTGTCTAGAATGACAGATCTTTTGGTCTGGTTCCTTAGCTGCCAGTAGGTATCTTACTTGGTCCATAGGGGCTTTGGTAACATGCCACCTGGCCCAGGCATTGTTTCTTAGTTTAATTTTGTTTTTTGTTTCTTTAGATAGCCACGGTGCAACTGTGGCTTTTACACAGATGGTACAGGTAGGAGTATGGCGGATAAGGATAGCCAGTAATTTGGTACTGAAGTACTCAACTGCTTCTTGTAATGGGAGTAATTTCCTGACATTCCAATTACATGTTTTTGAGTTCTTTTTGGAAGTTGTCAAGGTTAAACTTCCTGACATTTCTTATAGTTTTGTAGGTGGGCTGGTTGGGAATGTCAGCTTTGAGTCTAATAATATAGGTAAGGCAGTGATCACTTAGATCATCGGGTAATGTACCTGACTTGTACTTTTGGGAGTATCCAATCGAAGATACTATCTTTGACTCTATTTTTGCTAAATCTGGTGGGGATGGCAATGACCCGAGTAAACTTGTGGAAATTTAAATGGGTGGAGGGAGTTTCAGAAGAACAGGTGTTCCAGTCAATGTTAAAGTCCCCCAAGACAATGGTTTCCTGGGGATAGTTAGAGGCTAGCCAATGTAAGATATTTTCTAGAGTATTATCATTCTTGCTGGGTGGAATATAAACACAGACAATGTATCTGCATTTATTTTTTACAAAACTACATTATACTAAATAACATGACATATAAACTATACTAAATAAGATGACCTTTCATAAAGTTTATGTTTTTTTAGTGCAGTACCTTGATGTTAGATGATTGTACAGACACTAAATTTCTGTACATACTTACCTGAGCAAATGCCATCTTGCTCAAGTCTTATGTAGTGCACATGTACATAGTGGCAGTCGTTCACTAATCACTATTGGACACCTACTTCATTCCTCCTGACCCCCAGCTCCAGCCACCCCACCTACATTTACAGTCTACTTACCACAGCCCATAATACCATTTTCTTTGATACTAACGTACATAACAAGGGCAATCCGGTACGTTTTACCATAACACTGCTAATACTTGTGACCTAACAACTGCAAACGTTCGGAATGAGTATTACATGAAGAGCAGTTAATGTCTACACTAAGTGTACATCATCTATATTCAGCAAAATCACTACTACATTTTTTTGTGCTTTCTAGCCACTCAAAAAGATTTCACTAAGTGTATGTAGTACACTTTGTGGTAACCTTTATGAATCCCCCTGATATTTAAGGTGCAAGAAAATCAGAAGGAAAAGTAAAATTAGGAGAAAGAAGGCGTGAACTATGCTTGTGTTGTCTGTTCACTCAAAGCAGTGTACACGTAGTGTAGGTTGTTAATGAATCCCAGGGTATATCTTTATATGCAAAATCTCTATTATCTGTGCAAGCATTTGTCTTACAGCACACCTCGATTATCTAATGTGTAGACACACACCATGTCTACGTCCCAATCATAATTTTATCATACCCTATTGGAAAAAGAAACTAATCATTATTATCTTTTAGCCCTTGCTACCATCACTGAATATCACCTGATTCTCCATCAACACATTTATGCGCTACACCAAGCTACATAAATATTAGCCTTCATTTCACAACTTCCAAATATATCTTGACAGTGGTTAAGTATAAGTGAATACTGTTATCTTCTACAATATTTCACTTTTTTACTTCACCTCTTCCACTAACTGGTGATCAACGTAACTGACTATAGAATTTATTACGTAATATAGCATCTGAAGTAGTTAACTTCATTTTATCTGCAACCTGTGAGTATTCGATTCCATATCAGATCAAAGCCGGCAACTTATTTTCTAGCATCTGCTTTGAGCTCCTCCCCCTACAGATAATACACCACCATCTCCTATCTTCCCCCAGATCTCATTTGCCATGCCATAGTGAGCATCGTGGTCTCCTTTGCTCTGAGCTTCAGGGATTGTAAGTGTGTTTATTTCTATATTCTGTGTGAAAGTAGTCATTAGTTTTCCCTCCCTCCCCCTTTTAGTGCACACTGTTCATCGGTTCTAGCCTAAAAAAAAACATTTTTCTTATTAAGAGTAGTTTCTAGGCCCACTTCCCTTCAGTGTGTGTTAGTGTGTTATGTTTCCTCTTTAGGGAGTGGTGGTTAGTTTTAGGCTATGGCAGATCAGCCTAAGTCAGTTTTAAAAAAATGCACAGAGTGTGGCCATAAGCTCTCCCTGGCTAATGGTCACACTCTGTATGTAATCTGTTTGGAAGTGCCCCATTTATCCATCCAATGTACAATTTGTGCAAGCTTCAACCCGAGGGCCCTCAGGGATAGGAAGGCCAAATTTGTTGTCAAGGGTCTTCTCCCTGCCTCCATGCTGGATACTGCCATGGCCTTGGTCTCTGGTACTCCCACCTAACCACCCACTCCGACAGGGACTTAAACTCCTGCTCATGCTGGTGTGGGGGAGGAAAAAGAAAAAGGAAAAGCAAAAGGGAGAGAAAAAGAAAAGGACAGAGAAAGATGCAAGGAAGACAAAGAGAGGAAGAGGGATAGGCCTCGCAAGAGGTCTCCGGATAAAAAACCCATCCGTATTCCACCATCCAAGACTTTGAGGCCAGCTTCTCCTAGGCTCCGCTCACCCTGTTTCTCACCAGAGCTGATGGAATCTTCTGATCTGAGGCCTTCCTCACCTTTGCTTTGCAGACCAGCCAGATCCGAGTCGGTCGCCTCCTTGCTATCGACTTGGAGCCTTTCGGACTTGGACATGGACAGGATGATGCGGAGATTCATTCAGACCCAAATACAGATGCGAGTCTTGCCAAGCCCTTCTTCTTCCAGAGGGCGGACCTCCATGCCATTCTACCATCCCATTTCTCCGTCCCCGATCCATGCAGCTGCTTCAGGGTTTTTGGATCCGATACTCTTTGGAGCTGGTAGCTCGGTGCCGACAATTCCTCCAACCTCGACTCTGGCTGTTACCTTGAGTTCCTTGGATCTGGCTAGTTTGGATCCGAGCGACTCTCGGTGCCG
Organism: Protopterus annectens; assembly: GCF_019279795.1. NCBI lineage: Eukaryota > Metazoa > Chordata > Ceratodontiformes > Protopteridae > Protopterus > Protopterus annectens. Next base: position 560,415,226 of record NC_056733.1, read on the forward strand.
TGGACAGGGAGTCGGACCCGAGGGATACAGGACTACGAACAGTATGTTTTTCTATGTAACATCATCCAAGAAGTTCAATCATACAATGATTTACATTTTGCAGCTGTAAGAAAATAACTTTGAACTGTCTTACTTTCATCACAAACTCAGCAATTTAAAAATGTTCCTTTCCAGTATTTATAAAATGATAAAAAGCCTCTTGTGATATATGTACAAACTTCAATGCACTAAGAACTTCAGCTTATGCTCACAACACACATAGACAACGCAATATGCATTTAGCCCACTTCCATCCTTTTTCTGTCCACGTGGTCACTGCTCATCATACCCATATGTCCACATATCATCTCCTTCCTATATGGGATGACAGCTTTGTACTGACTAGCTCTGCACACAGAATAAAGGCACTTTGTCACTCTGGCCATCATTCAGGCAGCTACTGACAGCACCTAAGGGGTTGGTATGAAATGGGCACATACAAAGGAGAAGAAATCCACCTCAACTGATGTAATTCACATGGTTCTTCATCTCTCACCTTCCATGGACACACTACCCTCACCCCAAGAGGAACACATATCCATCCTTTCCACAGCAAAAAAGGTAAATCATTTTTAGCCTCTTTACCTCCAGTGTCCAAGGCACTGTGTGAACCCAGTTCACCTGGGTCACAGTCATGGCTTTATCCCTCTAAGTCACAGAGCTGGCTGGTAAAAAGTCATGAAGGTAATCCAGGAGGGAAAGTTTCCAAACCTAATTATAATAACTGTATCTGACTTTCTATAATTAAGGATCTTTGTTCATGTTTGAAGCATGGGCACAGATGTGCTCCCATACATAAACTAGTGTTATATTACTTATATGTAGGCAAATTTCTTACACTGAAGATACATGCCATAATTCATGTTTCAGACAATCTGTAGGAAAGGAAATTGAAATGGTCTTCTCAAATAAGAAGTCAAAACAACTCATTTAATTTGACAAAGCATTAAAAATGGACGAAAATAACACGTTCTTTAAATTGTTCATATAGGTAGAAACAAAATGAAAATTATAAACAGGTATGTATGACTCAAGCTGACAAAATGTGAGGGGTACTATGTCTTACTACATACTCAAGCAAACACACAGAATGCAGAAACTGAATGGCTAACAGATGGAGCATGTTAGTTTTTCTGGCAGCAAAACAGTGAGTTGTTTAATTCAGAGCTTAAGGATCCTTCATTATGTTGTGGTAGAAATGAATCAAGCTGTGAAATAAAAAAATACTTCAACAGCATCTTAGACACATTAATTTCAACAATCAAATGAGAAATCTTCCAATTCAATGTTTGTATAATTTAGAACACTATATTATGTTAAGCAGTTTGAAAATAAAATGTATAGTTAAAAACTGCTTCTGAATGGATCCCACTCTGAGACGGAATGTCAATTTGAAATAAAAGTGCACTGTCTTAAAAGAAACGTGAAGTTTTTCATTTGTATGCAGTTACCAAGTGTCACTGAGTGCAAAAGCTGAGCTAGTCAATACATGGCATCCTTCTTGAAGGCAAAACTGCTTTTTTGTGTGCCTGTGGTACATACATCATTTATGGATAAAAGGTAAATGTATTGCTATTGCCAGATTACTTTCTATCTTAAATGCTTCCAGCTCAGAGATCAGATGCTCAAAATCAATGAAATGGGATAGTACTATAGCAGTGGAGTATTAGTTGTATAATGCCAGCTACTTCTTTTATATTGACTTTTCAAAAGATTTGTTTTATTTTCCTTCTGCATGTTTGGCCATCTTGTGATTTTCTTATCAGTTTTTATTATTCTAACTTTAGTATGCTGCATTCCTGAAATTTGTATTGTTAACCAGCTGTTTTTGGTTAACTTGCCTTGTGTTTGCTAGTTGTTTTTTTTTTGTTAAATTCTTACACAAGCCTACCATTGTACTTTTTGTAGTTTGCTTATGTTTTTTGCTGTTAATGTTTTCTTACTTCATGTAATTGGAGCTTTTCTCCCCGGGCCTCTACTGAAAACGGATATATGTCCAGCTAGACTAGCCCGGTCAACAAATGTAAAATAAAATAAAAAATAAATAAATAAAATAAATAAATAGTTCTTGCCTGAGGGGCTTTGGTCATTGAATGAGGAGTGACATGCATGTATTTAGGTGGAAATATACAGTTACATGTATCTTGTGCTATACCTGAGCTCTAGCTGACAGATTAGTAAGTTTATTTTTTTAATATGTGCTTATCTGTATGTGGGCAAGTTCACATGAAAGAAAAATGGCTACAGCAAATAGCATCTGCCAAGCATTAAGCCCTCTTACTAATTGCAGATTTAGACAAAGAAAAGGCCTTGTGGGATACTGAGGCACTGGTTAACTACATCTACTTTGTTTCTAAATGTAGTGATTATTTCACATTTGTAAGTGGAACGCAGAAAAATTCAGCTTACTTTTGATGACCCAGTGAGACAAAATTCAATGTATAGTGCTGAAATGGAAGATTAGACATGCAGCAACATAGCTTCCCAACTAGAGCGGTAGGCAATACCATATGATTCACTACAAAGGACTGGAGCTCTCTGTAGTCTGAAAACAGACTAGGAAGAACAGAAAGGGATGTGACTGATTTACCTCAAAGTAATCTGATGCCATACAATATTTCTGTCAACTGACTGGATAATGTACTGGGTTGGTACAATTGCAGAGCAAAAGCAGGGCATAAAGTATCAGAAGACGTATTAAGTAAAGAATTGGTTATTAAGGTGTCTGTATTATTAGGGGAGCTACTGCTGCTAGGATTGCTGTGTCAAGTGACCCCTGTATTATAAGTAATTTTGAAGTACAGCTTCTTGGTGCTAAAATCTATGCATATGCCTATTAGCCATTCATCCTAGCAATGTATATAGTTTAAAGGTATACATATATAATGTTGTCTAGAGTTAAACGCACAACATCAAAAGCTGCAGTTTCATTGTATTCTACATCCAGGGCTGCTCCATCTGTTTCTACATATGCCAATGAAGCTTCTACAGTATCATAACCACATGCGGCAGGAGGCCAAAGTTAAAAAAAAAATTTAATGTTAAAATAACTTCATTTTCAAAGTAAAGCAGTCTCAAACACCATTCTCACAAATATTTTATTTTTTTCATGTTCTACTGAATTGCTATTCTTTTTTAAATTTTTGGCTCAAAATGTCTTCACTACAACTACCAATAGCGTGAAAGCTTTGTAGAAACATCATAAAACCATAAGAGTGAAATTTCCAGAAAAATGAAAAACATTTTGTGTATAATTTCCCTTCACTATGAGTGTGAGGAAACGGTTAAGAGGCAGGCAAAATGAAAATGGGTTTTAAGCATACATTGAGCTAAAGAAGACTTCATTATATGTAAGACATTTATTCTTACCACAAATCAAGGGGTTCAGAAGTGAACTGATGCATATATAACTTGGTTAAAACAGATGGGAAGATGGCGAGTTTGGTGAATTACATGAGCCATTGCTAAGTGGCAGATTTTTGTGTGAAATCAGAAATGATTAGGCCAGAGGCAGATTATTAATTAAAGCTGACTTGACACTTCGCAAAGCACATGATGTGTACACAGTGAGTCAGTTTTCAAAGGTATGGCTGAGGAATTGGAAGTATGTAAAATAAAGGACATGAGTGAAAATTAAGGCAAAATAGACCTGCTAAAAATATTAAATCTAAAAATGAAACTGCTGGCAACCATAATATCTCATCAAAGGCTGTGTTTGGTAAAACATGGTAAGACATTAACAATACTTAGTGCAGAAAATATAGTTTGAAGCAATACAGTTTGTAGGCTTTGTGTGACTCATCATCATTTTGTGAAAGACTCACAAAACAGTCAAAGTAAAGTGCCATGATATCATTTGAATATGTTACTTGGTAGAATAATAGAACAAAAATTGTAAGGTTTGTGGACACTTCTGAGATGCATACATCAGGGATTATATGGGTAGTGGCATTGTATTTATTAATTAATTTATTTATTTAGTTATTTATATTTATTTTATTTATTACCTTTGCTGACCTGGTAAGTAGGCTGTTCCACAGGTCATTTCCAGCTATGACCTGGGTGAGTTAGGCATTCACAAGTTTCAAAAGACAGTTTATTTGTACAGATCAAAGAATTATGACATTTCATTTGGAGTGACATGTGGAAGATATAATTAATTACTGGTGAAAATGATATACTGTGAGGTAGAGCTACTGTTGTGCAGTGATAACCTTTTGGTGCAAAAAGTGATAATTTGTGACACAAATGCAACTGCTCTGTTTAAAATTGATACAGGAGTTGAATGCAGTATATTCTATGAATGTACCTTTAAGGAACTGTGTTTATTAAAATCAATAAGTCACCACACATTCTTTTGAGATGTTCAGGGCCCAAAATGAAGCATGTGGGATAGATATCTGAATGGTAAGTATGAATGTAGAAAACACAGGTAAATGTTCAAACCAGTATCTTTGGAAAGCAAGTAAAGCAACCAAACTTGATGGTTAACAATGCATGTGAGGCACTTGCTATTAGTAAAAAAATAAGGTATTTAACAACAGTAATAAAACAATGGCGCACAGTCAGAACATGTAAATCATGAAAAAAGCCCTGACATTTCAGTGACTGCTATCTCACTACAGTTTTATGAGGGCACTGGCCATAGCATGGACAAAGCCCACTCCCCAAGCAACACTACCAGCACCAAAATAATGCAGTAGAGAGTTTTAGAAAGTCACTCTAATGGATTATTTTTTCTTCTGAAGAAGAAAAAGTGTATACTGGAAATTATTTGCAGGTATAATGCAAGCATTGCAAGGTACTACGGAGCAATCCTCTAAAAGTGTGTGTCTGTGCTTGTGTGTGTGTGTGTGTGTGTGTGTGTGTGTGTGTGTGTGTGTGTGTGTGTGTGTGTGTGTGTGTGTGTATGTGTGTGTATCCATGTGTGTGCATATGTGGGTAGTCACCTTGCAGGAGATAAGCACAGCAAAGTCATCTCTCAATGTGTAGGTATATGTAAATGTGCTGGGGATATGTATGTGGGTGTGTGAATGACAGTTCTGTGAGTGTGACAGCATGTGCAGGAGCTTATACGCACCTGCATGTGTGCCTCTCTTTCTGCTGTCTGTATGTATGTACATTTGTGTGTGTATAGACTGGGAGGTACCTGTGCAACCTCGATGAGTGGGCTGGTAGAGGAACACTGTTACAGACAGGTCTGACAGTGCAGTATTTAATTCAGATACATGGTAAGTAGCTGCTAAGGATGTGTTCTCCAGAACAGCTTCATGTTGTCTCTGAATTGGAGATTATCATCATCATGCTAATCAGCAGGTCCACATTGGAAAACTAACATTAGCAGTGGTAATCTGACTGACTCCTAGCGCGAGTCATTTACTGTTATATTCAGTGCTAAGGGCACAGTGTCAGAGCAAAACTACATGATACTAAAATAATAGCGCTGGTATGACTGGTAAATTAAACTGAAAAGCTTATGCCATAATCATTCCACCACAAGTTCAAAAATATACTTTCCAAAGTGCTGAAAGAAAACCAGATAGTTCTTCTACTTGACCCCTCCCACTCTTTCTCTTCCCTCTCCATTATAGTTTCCCTTCTCATCACAGATTTTTCCCTCTCTCTCCCCTGCAAATACTTTCAACCCTATCCTCTTCCTAAGACCCCATCCTTTTATTTTTGTTTGCGCTGCCTACTCAACTCCACTACATCAATTTCTTCCACCTCTGCTTGCCAAACATGCCTCCCAAAATCCTTCATAATATCTATGTCCCATCATTACTACCTGTACTTCTCATTCCCTTATATTTTGCTACGTCCTACTCTCACAAAATACCCTTTTCCCCTCCTCCTACACAAACCAACCCTTGTACTCATTCACAACCTTCTCTATCTACCCACTACAACAACATATCTTCCACTCTTATTCCTCCCAAAACACTGTACCTTTTCCATCCCAAAAGCTTCACCACACCAAAAACTCTCACTCTGAAAATCCTCCCTCCCCATAACAGCCTCCTACTTCTAAAACACAAAAGACAAAAAGTTACTACCAATAATGACCTTGTCTTATGTGGCGATATTCATCCGAACCCTGGCCCCTGCCTCACCACTAACAACGTCTCCCCAACCCCTTTTTCTCCCTCTGGAATAAAACATAGTCCCCCTCCCAATTCTTCTACCACTTCCTCTCCTAACCCTCTTAAGCTCTTCTCTATCAATGCTCAGAGCCTAAATAACAAAATTCACCATCTTCATGCTTGGATTTGCCACAACCAACCAGACATCCTAGCCATTTCTGAAACCTGGCTAAAACCCCACATCACAGACTCTGAAATCTTACCTCCTGGCTTCCAAATCCACAGAACTGACCGACCAAATAAAAAAGGTGGAGGCTCTGCAATAATTTTCTCTAACCTTCTCTCCCTGATCCCTCTACAAATTCCAACTCCTGAGTTCAAAAACGCTGAACTTACAGCCAGTCTCCTTCGACTAAATAAACATAAGAACATCTGCATTATCTCTCTTTATATATCCCCAGGTGACAACATAACAACCCTTGAAAATATTCTTTACTGGGCCTCAACTGAAATCAAATTTGAAACCTACATTCTAGGCGACGTTAACATTGATTGGAATAAAATCAACTCTCCTTCCCCCTCCCAATTCATCAACCTCTTTAACTTCACCCAAGTAATACACTCAACCACCCGGCCTAACAAAACAAATCCCCCAGGATCTACCATTGACTGGATCCTAGTCTCTCATCCAAACAAAATAACTCTTTCAGGCACTATCCCTGATACCTTCAGTGACCATCTCCCTACTTTCATACACCGCTCCGCTAACTCTACCCAATATCTACACCACTACATCCACACTCGTAATCTCAGCAACTTCAACCCAACTATCTTCTCAAACATTCTTAAACATACCAACTGGCAGACCCTAAATACACTTCCCCTAGACAAAGCTGTTGAACAGTTTAACTCTATCTTCCTAAATACTCTGAACTCCCTAGCTCCTCCAAGAAACAAACGAGTCAAAGCTAACTCTGCCCCCTGGCTATCCAAAGAAACAAAACAAGTCATGCATCAAAGGGACAAATCTTGGAAGCTATACCAGAAAAATAAAATCCCTTCTTCTCTGCTCCAATACACCCAACTCCGCAACCTAGCAAAAAAACTAATCACCCTGGACAAAAAGAACTACTACTACAAACTACAGTCCAACCAAAATAAGAACCCCAAACAGTTCTGGAAATCAGTAAATTCCCTTCTCCACCTAGGATCTAAAAATAACCCTTGCCCAGACCCAAGTAAAACTGACTCAGATCTAAGCTCTCTCTTCAACAAATTCTTCACGGAATCTATAGCTAATCTTACCAAATCCTTCCCCAACAATAATACATCCAACTCTTTTTCCTCTACTCCCAACAACCCCTCTAACTGTCCTCCCAGTTTCCAGCTGAAACCTGTTTCAACTATATTCATAAAAGACTCTTACCTAACCAAAAGCCATGCACTAATGCCCCTGATAACATCCCTCCTCTTTCCTTAAATGTGCTGTATGTATTGCTCTCCCTATCAGCATCTTAATTAACAGATCTATAAAAGAGTCATATGTTCCTATGCTTTGGAGATCAGCCTACATTCTCCCACTTCATAAAGGAGGCAAAAACACAAATATCTCCAACTTTCGCCCAATTGCCCTACTCTCACCTTTATCAAAAATCCTAGAGAAATGCGTCCACCACCAACTCATGCCTTTCTTAATCCATAACCACCTCCTAACACCCACCCAACATGGTTTCCGCCCTGGACACAGCACTATTACTGCCTTACTATCCTTCTTAGAAACAGTCAACCAAGCCATGGATTCTGGGTTACTAGTTTCCACTGTACTGCTAGATCTGTCTAAAGCCTTCGACACCATCTCTCACAAACACCTTCTCTTTCATCTATCAAACCTTCATCTCTCACCTGATACTCTATCCTGGTTCTCTAGCTACTTATCAGATAGATCCCAAGCTGTCAAATGGAACAACTCTACCTCCTCCTTCTTACCTACACCCACTGGTGTTCCCCAGGGTCCATCCTTGGACCCATGCTTTTCAACATCTTCATAAATAACCTTCACTCTGCCATCCCAGACACAACAGTCATCCAATACGCAGATGATTCTACCTTAGTCTGCGCCGCCTCCAACATTCCCGAACTACTGACAAAAACCCAAATAGCTTTTTCCACTACTGAGAACTGGATGCACCAAAATCATCTCTCTCTAAACTCTAATAAATCCAAAATTCTTCTCTCCGCTCCCTCCAGGGCTTGCACATTTGATAAAACAGCATTCAAAATCATAAGCCAAACAAAGTCAACCATAGAGGTGGTCCCATCTGCAAAACTCCTTGGCATCACTATAGACGAGCACTTCAAATTTGATAGCCACATACAACAAAACATAAAGAAAACCCACCAAGAGCTAGGTATGCTCTATAAGAACAACTGCTTTCTCTCCAACTCCGCTAGACATTCCTTAGCAACTACCTATCTTCTACCATCTCTACTATATGGAGCCCCTCTCCTTACTAACCTGTCTTCTTCCATCTCCACTAAACTCGAAATCTGCTATAATAAAATCTCTAAATTTGCTACCAAATCTAAAACCTCTTCTCACCATTGTCTTTCCCTACAAACTCTGAACTGGCTAGAACTCCTTAACTACCTAGACTACCTCCAACTAACCACTGCTCACAAATTAATATTCTACCCTGAAAAATGCCCAGCCCTAGCAAATATCCTTCCGCCATACACCCCAAACAGATCTCTTAGATCTGAACACCAAAATTTAATCACCATCCACAAACCCAATCACCCTGCTGGCCAGCTCCTTCCCTCCTACTCTCTTGGCAGGAAATGGAACTCTCTCCCTTCTTCTCTTAGAACAACATCTAACACTGAAGCCTTCAAAATCCAACTTTTCTCTTACTTATCCTCTAAACATAAGTGCACCTGCTTACATCCTACATAAATCTACATAAATTCCCCTTGAACCCTCTACATCCTTTCTCTTTACTCTACCCTAATACTATCTTCTTTTCTTCTCTTTTCTCTCTCGATCACTGCTTGATCAAACTATATTCTACTCTCAGTTTATGTACTTTCTCTCTCTCTACTCCTCATATGTAAATATTGTAAATAGCATGTAACCTTACACCTTCTTTTCATACAGTCAAACCTGCTACTTAAGGAAACTACTAAATCTATTGTATCTACCTTCCTGAATGATGTTTTTTGAAGTATACTGCGTGTATTTGCTTTTTTACTAACTGTATTCAATGTAATGTTATTCCAAATGTATATATTTTATTACTATCTTTTACACTATGTAACTTAGATTGTATTTTCTTTGCTTTTGGAGCTTTTCTCCCCGGGCCTCCACTGAAAATGAGTACGTTCTGGCCCAGTGGACTTCCCCGGTAATCAAACTGGAAATAAATAAATAAATAAATATGTGTATGACTGTATACTGCAAGGCAATGGTAATGATGAGATTATATAGAAGGGCCTTGTGTGTTTCAAGGCTCAGACTGTCTGTAAGGAAAGTTATCAAACTAACATTTTCCCTGCGGTAGTGAGTCAGTCATGCTCCAATAAAGAGTTTCAGTTGTACTGATAAGTAGACATCACAGTTCTGTAGTTTAATTTGCTGCTTGCAGTCATTGGACCACCGATACTGCATCCTCCCTGATACGACATCGGTGTTTCTTGTCACCAAGGCAACCACCAAAACACTTTTTCAACATAGGCAATGAGCTTGGCTTTTTACTCCAACAGTTAATCTGTTGGAAACTTAGGAAACGTTTGAATGATGTAGCTATCACTCCTTAATGTTTTGTTCTATTTCTTGCTATAATGAAATGAGCATGAAATTAACCAACTAGAAGCTAAGGGTGTCATTAGTAAGAAAACAGAACTGAATAAATAGGTAAACAACATGGTAACGATAGTGAAGCAGGAAGAAGTAAGACTACACTCCAGACTTAAATGGATCAAAAGGGAACAGAGTCCACTTCAGACCTTTGAGTAAGTTGTTAAGACAATGCCTAAAGCACTGTTCTTGTTGCAAGCCAGAGCTCTGGTAAATAAACTAGATGGAGTTAGTTTCAAGTTGTACATATTTACGACACCCTTGGGTTGATACCAATTTTTTATTATAGTGTTTGGAATCTGTTCAGCTCCAAAAGCATTCTGGAGAGTTACAGCTTAACTGGAGAAAGGGCTAATAACTTATGATCTTGTAGTTTGGTCAGCTTCCATGCAGGAACATTACTTTTGTCAGGTAAAGCTTCTACAAAGAGGACTGAATCTGAACATCTCCTAACTGCACTCAACATGCACTGACTTCAAATAAACCCAGTTCTGAAAAAAGCCAACACAAATGTAAATATACAAAAGCCGTGTAACAAATAATTTCTATACACTTTCTTAATATGTTACAATACCTTTCAAATTTAATTTCTAACTTTTTGTATGTAACAATACCACTCAGAAAGCTAATAGAATGTGCTGCAGAATGCATGTAGTTAGTTGATCAAAAGTAAAGTTTTCAAATGTTTGAATATTTTGTCATTACAGCATTTACCCTCAAATTCTGTGCTATAACCTACCATTCTGCCGGTAGATTCAAGCCAGTAAGGTTTTGGTACAGTTGTACTCAAAGAAGATGGACATTCTGACTGACTTTGATGCTCAGAAATGCTACATTCAAAAATAAAATGTTTTTATCAGAATATTCACATATAAAGAAAATATGTTAACCACAGTTTCTTGTTGTCAACATATCCATATAAAATATATTTGCAAGTATGAATATTAAGTGTTAATGTCAAATTAAGCCACAAATTACTTCAGAGTATATATAAGAATTATCTACAAAAGGTACCCACAAGCTTCAAAGGATTTTATTGTCTTTGCAAAAGCTTGATCTGTAACTCAGTACAGCCCAGCCAAATTAAGGTACAGAACTCATAGTCCAAGTACAGCCTATCTACTTAAGTGTAAGGAAGATTTATTTTAGAAAGATCTGGAAGTCTTGTGAATTGCTTGTCAATTACGTATGTCTGCCAAGAAGCTGGAAGACCTTGAAGTATGTAGAAAGAAGAATTTGAACTACAGTATCTGCCTGCCATAATGACGGCAAAATGACCCGATTATATGACGTCACTATATATAGTCATTCATGTTTATTTTCTATACATGGTACTTGCATTCAAGGCTTACTGTTCAATCGCGACACAGACTATTCCTATTAAGCTGAAATAAACCATGTTAAGTAATATCTACGAGTCACAACTAGGGATGACAATGTAAAATGAAAGGTCGTTTGATGTTCTTTACTTGAGTAAGATGTCTAAACAGGTAACACAAACTTCGCAGAAATGCAAAATCTATAATTTTCAGAAGTCAAAATCAGAAAGAAAGAAAAGAAGATACCTAATAGAATTCTATGTTTATCTTACATGAAAGCACCTCATATGTGTAACCCACTACTCAAAATTTCCAAAAGTTGTGCACTTACACAACTATAAATCAAAGTATTGTTTGGGTTTTGAAATCCATCTTAGCACCTTAAGGAATTATTGATGGAATAAAACAAATAATAGCATTTAACTAGTGAGCTAGGAGTTTTAAAACTTTGTGAAATTTTATTCAAAACACATTACCTCCAGCCTTAGGCATTCTCAAAGCAATGCAAATGGAATCGATGGTGTAGACAGTTAAAATATCATTAAAAATGACAATTTAAAGTTTCCATGTTATTTACCACTTCTCAACATTTGAAACATTCAACTGGTGTGGGTCTTTCTCCAGCACAAATTACACTCTTAGCTGTCTCAGTTATAATCTACCTATATAATGTTTCCTGATAACACCAGACAGTAAACAAAACATTATACAGAAATGGGAAGTAAGGACTGAGTTTGATTTTGACATTTCATAGAAAAGTGTCATGTATGGAACTGTGAAAGGTCATGCAACTGATTCTATAGAAGATCCTAGGTCATATATGTACAATGCCCAAAAATTCAAGTGTACAAAAGAAACAGGAAACGTGATTAACGTGATAGGTCTAGTAGATAATCAGATACCCTGGTACCACAGCTTGAGAAATTCATCACCACCTTCCCAAAGTAATGCTATTTTGATGGGTGACATTTTAGCTCTTCCAGAAAATTCTTTTGCCAGTGACCATAATATAAACAGAACTTCATTAGATGTTCAATTTGCTCATTTGGATAATTCTAATCAGTCTAATCTGCATAAACTCTGTTAACTGTGGGAGAATGATTAGAAAACATTGCTACGGTGAATGTATACATTTCCTTAAATCAAGATGAACTGTACTTTGGTACAGTATTATATCACATGTAATGCATAGTACAGTTTATACAATCGTGCACTCTGAAGTAATGCATGTAATGTAGATAGCATCCAGTTTTATTATTTGAAAAGTAAGGTGTTTGTTACATATATAGTTATATGTGAAGGTTTCTTTATCTTTAAGAGGGATTTCTTTCCTAGTAATGGGCTGTCATCAGAGCCTTGCACTTTACTTAACTCGGTGTTAAGTAAAGCTACTTGGTGTTCACTTCTGTGCACACAACTTATTTGGACAATGTGCACACTTTAGACATATACACATACTACAATAAGAGATTTGCTTGTAAATGAGCAAAGTTATTATAACAGGAAGTTACTGACAAAAGAATATGAACTAAAGACTATGCCTGGTGTAACCTTAAAACAAAGACTTATAGAAGTTGAAGCTGTAGAGGCAAACCTAAGTCCAAGTGGGAGTGTACAGAATGTCTCCGATAAATCTAAAGTTCAATACAGTCCAGTTACACACCGTATATTCACTCATGGCAGGTTCTACGAGAACAGAGGAATCTTTCTGAATCCTTGCCTCGGTCATAAACAACAGTACCATTTTTGATAAGGAATAAGTTGCAAACATAACTTGAATCTAGCTAATAAAACTGAGAATCTGACCTAATTCATTATATTCTCGTTAATATTGTTTAGATTGAGATCATACAAAATTCTATTTACATGTTTCTTCGTGATACCCAGAAAACAGATCAGCTTCTGTTCTTGCATAAAATGTGCCTTCATTTTTTTTTTTTAAATATCAAACATGAAAATATTATATCTCTCCGACAAAGGTAAACTTTATAAAATTCTATTTGATATTAAAATGCATTATTTTAAATGTTTTCATAGTAATCCAAACCCAATGAACTTAGATAATTACAGAATGTCTGGTGCAAGATTATTTATAGGTCCAGGAGCAGATTTAGAAATATATCTGAAGAAGAATATGTTACTAAAGGGATAACCACATTAAAAGTAAACATACACTTACTATTCCAAAAATATTCTGTGTGTTAAAGAGAATGCAACTGCATTTACCAAGATTGTGCAATTAGATTGCATAGATTTAGTTGAACTTTGTTGATGGGGATGTCTGAGTGTGCCAAGCCCATTTTTTCAGCAGAGGACTTGGCATACAACTCCAACAGTTAAAGAGAAGACAAAAGTTTTAAAATAAATTAAGTATGTGCATATTTTATGAAATAAAAATAGTAAAATGCTTAGTAAACAGTATGATTAACTTTAAATATTGCAAATTACATGAACACTTAGATTTAAAACTATAAGGCATCAACAGTGAGCACATGCTAAGAAATTATGAGATAAAATATGTATATTAACTCTTGTTTCATTGCAAGAAGAGCCCTCCTGTAAAGTACACTTCACCTATTTGTTTCAAGTGCCAAGTACCAATTACAAGTAATGAAAACTTAAGATTCAATAGATTCATCTATGCAGGTTAGCTTAACAAAAGAGAAGCTGAACCTCAAGAGATTAATTTCAGCATTTCCAAAATGTAACACTGATAGTGTAAAGGCTTAAATTGTGACAGTTTCCATAAACAGAAGATTCACAGAGCAAAATTTTAAAGTGATGTAATGTCTTTATCACTACCACCAAAGGCCAGTGGGTATAAGAAACATATGGGACCATAGTGAGTGCATTATGTAATGTATAGAAAATACTTACAAATATTAACAGTTAACTTTAGTATTACACTGGCATTTTAATTTCTCACAGAACAATTTTTATATGGAAGTTAAACTGTGACAGTAATACACAGATGTCTAATATGTAGTGGAAAGGAGTTTCATGCAGAGGCTAATGACATCATCAAACCAGTCTGTATTTCTAAGGAAAAAAAATGGATAACTCCATAGCAGAAGAAAATATCACTTTATTATCACCAAACGTGAGTACATTTACCTTTAATAAAGACTTCATCAGGCTGATGATAATTTTCAAAAGCACAGTTTAAATGAGCAATTCAAACATCATGTAACTGTTCAGCAAACAAGAGGAAAACTTCATAAAATGAAACGAAGGACAAATTACAGGTATTAGTTTTAAAAGATAAGTACTCTACTCCTAATCCTCATATGGTCTTCCCTATAATATAGTTTTAACATTCAAAGAATCATTCAATCCATGTGGATGGCACGCATTTAATAAAACTTTCACCTGTACTCCTTTCAATCTGAAATAGCATGTCCCACCTTTGTTATCTAAACACTCATATTCTAAAACAAATAATAAAACCTTCTTAAAAGTCAGAACATGACAAAGTGAGTTTATAAAAAAATCACTGCTATTTTTTTTTATTATTTTGTAAGCATATTAAGTGCCAGTAAACTCAGCTGTTAAGCTTTCCCATCGTACTTCCAAATAAAATGTATTGCATATTAAGCAACTTGCTACATAAACAATGTTCTTGGAAACACAAGGTCCACTGCTGAATGCAAAACATGCTGATGAATGCTAGCATCAAAATTTCCTAGATTCTATTGCCAGATGGTACATTTCTGCATCTTAGCATTCCTATGTTGTCAATTTTGAGAATATGAATATGCATGTGCATAGTGTAGAAATACTTATGTATGTAATACAGAAATGTTCTGAATTACAACAACAATTAAGCCTGGAATATGGAAACAATGGTGTGTGATATCAAAATTCTGAGAGGAATGCTGAAATGTATGTTAAAACAAAAAAGAGAGGAAAATGGAAAACATGAATACAGTGCTAAAGTCATACAAAAGTGAGCAATGAAGGTATTTAGTTGGTATTATTGGAAAGAAGAGCTATCAGTGTTCTACTGCTGGCCTGAATGCACCCATAAAGACTTAAAAAGTCATGGGCATTCAGAAGCCATGTAACACTGGCATGTCCTTAAATGGTCATATGTATATATCCCATGGGCCTCCACTACTGGAGGTTTGAGGAACTACTCAGCGAAGACGTTTGCTTCTCTGAGTCTTTTGTGCAGGTTTTACTGAATAGTTTGTCTATGTAACCCTTTTACCCTTTGCTTAAATGTCCCATTATGCTATGCATGCAGATGCCTCACTCCATTTCTATCCAGTACCTCACTCAGACAAATATAGAAAGTTTTACAGTGCAAGGTACTGAAACAACAGGGACATCACAGCATTCCTTATGGGTGCTTCACCTCACTGCTCCCTATCCTACAAAATTATCCTACAGGACAAAGTCAAAGTCTGGTGTTGTGCCATGGTGCAAACATTCTGATGTAGGCATGACTGGATAAGTGGTAAAATAATGCCTGTATGGCATACTGGAGATGTATAAATGTGGTACATCAATACATGAGGTGAACAGAAGGCATAGGATGACATATCGCGTACTACCTTCCTAATACCTTACTTAGTCCATTAACATACTGTATCAGGTATGGAAAATTCCCAAAAATATATTGCCCATATGTTATAACTGAGATTCATACTATTTGGTACATCACTAAATGATATGAATGAATTTGGTCATGTTCACACGTCTTTTATTATTACATCAGTGTCACCTCTCAGCATTCTAACCAAACTCCCAACAATTTGATAAGTATTTCATCATCCTGACACAGTGTTATGAGTCAGCTTTACTGCATGCCAAATGTCACAATTTCCATATTCTGTCAGAATACTGATGTAAGCCCACCAACCAGAAGGTCATAGGTAACATTACCTCAATACACTCTGGCCATAGCTGCAGATAGCCACAGTGTAAAATGCTATTTTGGCTATCTTACAAAATCAGAAAGCAAGGCAACTGTCTAGTTTTACATTAATACCCATGCCACTCAGCTGTCCCTGATTTTGCTTCATATTTTTACTCTGTCCCTTGTAAATGTTTTGATTTTCTGCTATTTCACTGAGGATTAGAGTACATCAACAATGCCAGTTCTTAAAATTTCATATTGCTTATGTTCAGAAGCACATAATGATGCAGGCCCATTGATCTGTTAACAAGTGAATTAGAGCAACATTTCAAAACTGTCCATGATTTTAATCCTTTTATCCCCCTATTAGTTTTGGATTTAATTCTTAAGCAAAGAACTTTATAGATATATATATTGTACCTCTCTCTAAGGGTGCATTAATAAAGCATGTACATTATGCCAAGGAAGCCCACAGATGTAGTAATTTTAATAAAAAACCAACAAAACCTCCATGACATACTATACATGGTTTATCACTGCATCTTTAGACAGAGATACGAACATACCTCTAATGTTCTTTGTTCAAAAATTAAATCAAAAATTAGTTGAGAAAACAAAGGATTTTCTGTGACATATGGAGCCAAGCTCAAGACTTCCAAGCAAAATGGGGGGGCGCCAGATTATAATGTGGAGTCTTTATATATATTAACCAAATCAAATAAAAAAGTTAACAGACCAACTAGTCTTGCATCTTGATGCATTAACTGAACAATAAAAACAATGAGAGTGTGTGTGCATGCGTGGGTGTGCATGTGTGTGTGCGTGTGTGTGTGTGTGTGCGTGCGTGCGTGTCTGTGCATGCGTGCGTGTGCGTGTGTGTGTGTGTGCGTGTGTGTGTGTGCGTGTGTGTGCGTGTGTGTGTGTGTGTGTGCGTGTGTGTGTGCGTGTGTGTGTGTGTGCATGTGTGTGCGTGTGTATGTGTGCGTGTGTGTGTGCAGAGCTGGATCATGGTCAAAACAGGATAATGGATAAGGGCCACCCCCCCCACCTCACCGACAGCACACTCCCAGCCATTCCAGAGTCCCATCACTTGGCTATTTCTCCCCAGTTACCAGAAACACTTCAAACCTGTCTGTATGCATATTATTTTCTTCTTTACTTCTACAATGATTAGAGATTTTTTAAACTTTTATTTCAAACTTTATAGTACAAACACTGATAGCCATTTGCTAAACAAAACATGACATTCTCACAATGAAATCAGACTTAGCTTAAACAGTAAGCTTCTCTGCCCTTCAAACTCACATTCATTGCAACAGTACTGCCACATTCAAAGAAAATGCATCTGCCAGTGGTGGATTAAGTTTACCTTTGGCTGTTTACAAACCATCGGCCTCTTGTAGAAATTTTTAGGACCATGCATAAATGCATGTGTTCTTTGATGTACCATCTTGATTGTATTAAATTATATTTTTGTATATAATACAGCACCATAAGAACCAATAATGAAAAAAACTACCCATTACAGAACATTTCAACCACAAAAGGCTACTCAAATGTCTGTTACTAAAATCCACCAATACTAGTCACTATACACAATCTTTATAGAAGTAAAAGTCACCTGAATAATTCCACATTAAAGGGATCTAGAAGTAATGAAAAGGTTGCTGCTTTCAAAGAACCTTACATCTCAGTGTTTCATGTACAAATGCAATGCCTGCTACCATTGAAGAATAAAACTGCCCACATTACATTGAAAAAAAATTGGTAAGCTGGTAATATTGCAATAGGGAATGGCTGTCAGACTGACAACATGTTCATTACTATGCATGTCATCAAAAGGCGGACACACTCAGTACAGCACTCCCATCCCCCTTTAAAAGGCACTGAAACATCAGCAATCCATCTACATGATGTGGGAGTAGAATCCACAGACTTCTGTGCTAAAGGCAAGTATGCCACCTGTTGTGCTACTACTACTGCTTTCAAATTTTATAGCACACACACTGATAATGGCCATTTGCTAAACAAATGGTTAAAATTGAAAACAGAATTAGCATGAGCAACAATAAACTTCTTTTCCTTTGAAACTCAACATTCTTTAAAAATGCACAGAAACTCAGCAGTCCTTGAAAATGCACTGGAACTCAACAGTCCTTGAAAATACACTGGAACTCAACATTCTTTGAAAATGCACAGAAACTCAGCATTCATTGAAAATGCACTGAAACTCAAAATTCTGAAAAATTAACTGAAACTCAACAGTCCTTGATGACAGTTTGGTAGTTGGTGTAGAAGATTCAGGCTCTAGTTTCCTGTAATCAAGGTACGGGTTTTGAGCCTAAATAAGTTAACCAGCCTGTAATCCCCAACTGGGGCATTTCACACACACACACATGCACACACACACACACACACACACACGCACACGCACACACACACACACACACACACACACACACACACACACACTTCTCTAATGTATTCCATTCCCAGTACTTGCTTCTGCTTGCTTGTAATAAAAATCCTGCTCGTTATTCACTGCAGCACCGCTTGTAATAAAAATCCTGCTTGTTATTCTCCATAGCACTGCTCATAATAAGAACCCTGCTTGTTACTCTCCATAGCACTGCTGATAATAACAATCCTGCTCATTATTCTCCATTGCACAGTTTGTAATAAAAATCCCGCTCGTTACTCTCCATAGCACTGCTCACAATAAAAATCCTGCTTGTTATTCTCCATAGCATCACTCATAATAAAAATCCTGCTTGTTATTCTCCATAGCACTGCTCATAATAAAAATCCTGCTTGTTACTCTCCATAGCACTGCTGATAATAAAAATCCTGCTCATTATTCTCCATAGCACAGTTTGTAATAAAAATCCCGCTCGTTACTCTCCATAGCACTGCTTGCAATAAAAATCTTGCTTGTTATTCTCCATAGCACCACTCATAATAAAAATCCTGCACTCCATTACAATGTGTGTGCATCTTTAGTATAATGCATGCAAGGTTATGCCTGATCTGTGTGCACCCTTAGAGAATTAATGCAAGTTTTTTGGCAGAGGGGCTTCCCAAGCCAGCGGGCCACTTAGCACTGGATCTGGCTCCATGTATGTGCGTGTTTGAGCATGTGTAGATGTGTGTGTGTGTGTGTGTGTGTGTGTGTGTGTGTGTGTGTGTGTGTGTGAGTGTGTGGATGTGTGTAAGCATGTGGAGGAATATATGAGGTAGGTGCTTATGCTAATACAATGCATTGGCCACCTGCAGTGATTAACAAAAGGACAGCAGAAAAGGGCTTGCTGTAATTATCAAGTAATTCACAGACCTGCAAATTAGCAGATAATGAGGTCTTTGCTCACTGAAGATAATAAGACTCTTAATCTTTGGTTTCAATAAACATGCCAACAAGCCCTTTTTCACACAGTCTTATCCCTCGCTGTGCTTATTTTTAAATTCTGGCCTTAGTATTATTTTGCAATCACATACACAAAATTTGACCGAACCCAATTGCATATATTTTACATGAGGGGTCCACATACCCCCATCTAGGGCTTCACCCCCAACTTACAAATGCCAACTCCACCACTGCAAAACCATGACCAAAATGAAACAAACATTGTTATGTTATAGTCAACAATACAAGCGTTGACTACAGAACAACACAGTGAAATCAACACTTGATCAAACATGGGAAGTGAAGTCAACCAAAGCAGTTCTTGATGAAGTGAACAACAATCATAGACTCACAACAGATGTATACAGCTATAGATTCACATATAGATTTATTTTTACTATATTGCCAACCCGCTACATCATCCTAAATTAAATTGACCACAAATGGTCAACACTCAAAAAAGGGAAAAATTCCATTCCCAATTGTTATCAAAAATACTGGCATTTGCTTTGGAAGGTGTCTTATGGCATTTTAATAAAAAAGCCAGCTCCCAAAACATCCATTATAATGACCATTCAACAAAACACACTGAACCTATAGATATATATATATATACATATATAAACACACACACACTCACACACACAGATTAATATAGATATGTGTGAATTTATGTATGACATATACACTATAAATATGTGCACATATTCATATAAATACTTAATATCATTACAACAACAAGCAAACACTCACACGAGTACAAAAACATCAATATACACTGACTGAATCATAAAATAATGACAAAACAAAAAACAACATTTTTATTGACAGGGCACGCCTCCCTGCACTCCCCCCCCATACTTGCAACAAATTATATATACCGTTGTCGCCTCACAGTAAGACGCTGTCAGGTTCGATTCTCAGCTAGAGCGTCTTCTGCGTGGAGACATACGTGAATGGGCGTACCTTCATTGAAGGTTGTGCGTCAGGCCTGGCAAGCAAGTATGTAAAAATCAACTGCCAATCATTAGCGGACCAAAGTTTCGCTGTGGCGACCCTTAACCAGGAAAAGCCGAAAGACACAATCTCTGAGATTGCACAACAGCAGTAAAAGGGCAAATTTGCAGTCCCCACAGTGCACACAACAGCCAGTATTAAGAGCCTTAAATATCAACGTTAAATATTATGAATTGCCACCATATTAATATACATCTATATACTGCAGTCTTTTTTATAGAATTATAAGAGTGCATTAATAAATCATCTTCTCCAAGTAGTATAAGGATTACCACTCTACAAATACTGATGTGCAATAAACTATCTTGTAACATGTATGCAGCCTGTCTGGTGGCATCTTCTTACTGTGTAGATATTCTCATAGTTTTTTCACCTTCACTAACTGAAATTATCTAACTGTAATCTGCCTTTTGTGAAGAAAATCCTCCACAAAGATGCAAACGTATATTAGTGCATCATACATCCTGGTACTTTGGTGCAGAGGTCTAAGATGTTGTACTGCTAGACCTAATCCCTATAGCAGGCCTAGGTTGATTCTTTTGCCTATTGTGTGACTCTCAACAAATCAGTTAGACGCTGCTGTGTCTCCTTAGGGCTTAACCTAATAACAGTTTTGGCTTTTGTATAAATACATGTGCATATGCAAACATACACACACACACACACACACACACACACACACACACACACACACACACACACACACACACACACTAAAGATGATTATATACAGGCTATAAAAGTCAAAAGAACGTATAAAAACTCACCAAATATTGAGAAACTATATCTCTGTATAGTATTTACATTCCTACTAAAAAATTACACAGCCTCTTAATCTGGAAGGAGTCTGAAATCAGGAGTAAATTTAATCCAGAAGCTGATGGCATTTGGAATACAAGACATCCCCATTATGGCTATTGGCTTTGTCTGATCTGATAATAGGATTGAGAATAGGAACATAAATCAAAGGGCTGGGCACCAATCATGAAATGATATGATGGGTGATCTGCTGAAGGAGGTGCCAAGCAGGACAATCAGTTCCATTAGCCAGCATTTCACTGTAAGGTACATTTCTTTTATATATATATATATATATATATATATATATATATATATATATACATATACACACACACACACACATATATATACCTTAAAATCAGGGACAAGCAGATGCACCCAATTATGATAAAGCATTCATATTAAGATCAGGATACAACTACTTGCAAGATCAGTTGCACAAAGAAATTACATTACTGAGAAAAATTCTTTATTAAAAGAAAACTGCACAAGCTTATTGTCAACAGCTTTTGGACAAATCTTAGAAAAGCCATTCAGAATGTTTTTTTTTAAATATATAGAAATATTCTTATGAAAACTACAGATTTGCTTTTAGAGAAAATCAAAACAAATAAATATTTAGTGTCCCTGGTTATCCAATTTATTTAAAAGAGAGGCTCAGAAACCTGAATGGATCATGTAAACTATGACTCAGTGTTTGCTTTAGTTCTTTGCCGATATTTTTATAAGCCACAAATAACATTAAATTAACAACAGAGCTCCATTCTAGCTGCAGCTAGGAGAATGTCTGCAACATAAACTCCTTCCTGCAGGACATGAGACAATGCTAACTACAAGGTTACCAAAGTATGGGCCATCACAATTCTGCATCTATGAGTGCTCAAGTACTGAATATCCTATAAGCATTATACAGATGAAAAAGAAGACCTGACTGAGGTGCTTGAAAGAATAACAGTAACTGTTGCTAGCATGATTATTAGCTTGAATAAAAAACTGCAAGAATGATATGAAATATAATGGGTTAATTTAGGAATAGTATAAAATGCTGAAAAATAAAAAGTAGTAAGTGTGCTGGTATAGCTTAATTAAGTTCTGGCATCCATGTAAAGGAGTATGTTATTGAGAAACAAAGTCTGTAAAAATAACTGCGCAGATGGCAGCTGGAAGGACATCAACAAAGTAAAGAGATGTAACATCAAGCAAGATAGCAGATAGTGCTGGAACACCATGTTTCAGATAACGGAGTTTCCTTGGACCACCGAACTTGAATCAAGGACAAATCACAAATTAAAAGAACAAAGGAAAACTGTTACACAAAGAAAGAACTGGTATACATCAGACTTTGAGAAAAAAAAATCAGACTTTTTGTTATAAACATGAGTGTGTATAAACAAGCTTTGGGGAATTTGCCATAGAGAGCTGACAGCATCTGTGTTGCATGCTTGTAGATCTAAAAGGAAAATGTAATAGTAAAAATGCGTATTAACTGAAGCAGCTTGCCTTCGTGTATTTATTGTACTCAATACAATACAGTAATAAGATTAGCTGATTACAATAAATAGTTAAACTGTGGTATGCATGCATGTAAATGCAAGTAACAGCAAGAAACCAATAGAAGGCAGTATATAATTTTTCAATGGTGAGCCAGTCATGCAGATTTAAAACAGCTTGGTATGAAAACTAATAGAACAAGATATCTCACAGATTGTACATTTACAAGCACAACAGAAGTAAGTCATTACAAATATCTTTAATAGATAGATTACAATTTAGCATAAATGGACAATATTGCCCATAATTGGTGGAACATATTCAGAGGATGGTTATCATCTGGGACCAAATTGTTAAATTGTTTAATACATCCTGTGTTGGTAGTTTTAGGGGTCATAATATGCTGCAGGTTACAAAGAGTTGCAAGTCAGACATTTTGGTATAAATATGAGCGTGTATAAACAAGCTTTGGGGAATTTGCCAAAGAGAGCTGACAGCATCTGTGTTGCATGCTTGTAGACCCAAAAGGAAAATGTAGTAGTAAAAATGTGTATTAACTGAAGCAGTTTGCCTCCGTGTAGTTATTGTCCTCAGTACAATACAGTAATAAGACTAGTTGATTACAATAAATAGTTAAATAAAGTGTGGTATGCATGCATGTAAATGCAAGTAACAGCAAGAAATCAATAGAAGGCAGTATATAATTTTTCAGTGCTTACTTGTATTGAAAAGTTTCTGAACCTATTGGGACACTCTGGAGATACACACACACACACACACACACACACACACACACACACACACACACACACACACACACAGTTAAGACCATGAAACACTGTAGATTGTGCCATGCATTTTGCATTTATAGGGCCATCACTATGACTTCCACTTTGCCAACATTTCCCTTCAGCCAGCTCCTTATAATCTATTTGCATGCTTCAATGAAACAACTGTTAACAATGAACATCATATGAAGCATGACCAAGAGGTATAGTTTCTTTAGTACAACAATGTAGTGAGAACTCAGACTATACTTCCTACCAATGATAAGCAAAAACAGCGAGTACATAACAGAAGAGAGGACACAATGCAGTGTCTAGTGGCTGTGAATGACAGAATAAATGGGACTCGAGTGAATGTCACCTTGTTTACATGATCTGAACCTGAAAGAGTGATGTACGCATGACACAAAAGCAAGACCACAGCAAACAATCCAACTATAAGTGGCTCAGGACTGAGAGTTTGTTGTTTTTTATTCTTGTTTTACTCCCTAACCCTAGTCTGCCATCCATAACACCTCGACATAGGATTCAGAAGGACACTGATGTTAGTGATGATGGCTTACTGGATTAAAACCATGCCAGTGAAATGTGCCAATCAAGAGCCATTCTTCAGAGCAACACTCCTCAAGGACAAGAAATGTCATTATTTACACAAGAAAGGTGACTGATATAATCTATAATAATACAATAGTATGTGATTATCCCTCTGAAGACAAGAAAACCACCACTTATATTTCAGACAGGAGCTCCATGGTCACCAACTTAATAAGTTAGATAGTCCAGTTCCTGTCATATAGGTTAATCACGAGATCAGTATGACACCAGGCTAGGACCACACCATTGAAACCGCTCACATGTCTATTCATATTTAACTACACGGCTTCTCTGGTCAAATCATAAAATACTGAACTATTTTCATTAGATTAATTCTCATTAGATGCCATATAATATTTTAATCATGAGATGACTGCCTACCAACCTGACTGGTCCTACCCCCAAAAATTAGCATAAAAACAGTCAAGTTAAACCCCTGCACCTATAACAGAGAGGAAAAACCTGTCTAGCATCCAAAAGTGGAAGAATTCTGTAGCTCCCAGGAGGTGTCTGCTTGGATGAATAAATGAAACCGTCTTTGAATCCTTGTAAAGATGTATAGTTGTCTACTTGAGCTGAAGATCCTATTTTAGTAACATTCCAAAGGTTGAACATTAACAGTAGCATAAATCACTCTGGGATACATTGTCTGAAACAGGTATGAACTTCTGCAATGATCTGTAGTTCCAAAGTAGTGGAATGCATTCATTACTTCTGCTGTATGGACCATACTTTTTCTTCTTCAGAAATGAACATACTGCCAGCCCAAGACAACAGACAAACCCTGTACTAACGTCTTCCGCCTATATACATAAGAAACAATCTCATGTGTAGACCAAAGCTGTTGATTAGGTTTTCAAAGTATACCTTGCTTGGGTATTTATTCCTCCAGATAAGTCAGTTTAAGTCTAAAGCCCTTAGCTAAGGTTCTCTCCAACTGTGCAGCATTGAAATCAAGCCTGAATATATATACAACGTCCTCTCAATCTGCACTTGCTCTAGTCACATGCTGGAGCTGCACAGATGTTTCTCCATCAGACTTGAGTTAAACTTCTGCAATGTGCAAGTGAATCAAAGCCATGACAGCAAAGTTCTAACACTCGTCAGAAAAAACAAGATGAAATACCCATAGTTGGCTGTTCTTAATGAGAAGATCCAGTGGACCTAATAGAACACATCTTAGCATTTGGCCGGCAGGCACTGGTAAATTCAAAGTGTGTGATTTCAACATGTGGGGCTATAGCATTACCTCTGTAAACAAATGACTTGGAAAGATCCCCTCTGACTCACTGAATACTGTGCGTGAGACACCAGCTTATACAGATCAGTAATGTCAGATATTCCAGAGGTAATGTGTACAGTTTGCTGATTAGTTTCAGGAATGCTAGTAGCTGAATCAGCTTGAAAATGAGTTGCCATGAACATAGGAGAGGCAGAAGCACAAATGTAAGTGATATCATCTGATTTCATTGAACAGCAGCCATTTGGTTTCTGAAGTGCAATTTAAGGGCATCTGCCCTTATATGGCAACAATTTCCACTACATTTTTGGATAATTTCAGAGATACATGCAGTGTGATCATGTTCTAGTATAATCTATGAGCCAAAAAAAAGCTCTTACACAAGCCTTGTAGATTTCAGAGCTGTAACTAGGGTGGGGTGAAGGGGCAGCTGCCATGGCTGCAGGCTGTTGCAGAGTATAATCAATGGGTGCCGATGAGGTGCAACAGCAGTACTTATTAAGTTGTGAGGACAAATGCATGTTGACATTACATTTGTGGTTATGGCTGAAGCTCAGTGTGTGCAGGTAACTGTGCAAAGTTGTTTGTTGTGGTTATAGTTGAAGCTCTGTGTGCAGGTAACTGTGCAAAGCTGTTTGCTGCGTTTATGGTTGAATCTAAGTGTGTGCAGGTAACTGCATAGCTGTTGTGTTTATGGCTGAAGCTCAGTGTGTGCAGGTAACTGTGCAAAGCTGTTTGTTGTGTTTATGGCTGAAGCTCAGTGTGTGCAGGTAACTGCAAAGCTGTTTGTTGTGTTTTTGGCTGAAGTTCAGTGTGTGCAAGTAACTGTGCAAAGCTGTTTGTTTTACAGATGTAGCAAGTACCTTGCTTGCTACAGTTACAGAAGCACAGAAGACCTTCTTTTTTGATCCTTAACTTTGATAAGACCTTTTTTTCTGTCCTCAGGGCACCAGTCTGGGGAACTACCCAGGATACCAGAAGTCCTAGATCTGGCTTTGTATAATTTAAACTAAATTATTGTAAAAGGCACACATATTGGTCCAAAATGTTTTCCATATGAAACTATATGTCATACATCATTGTTCTCGAATTACAAAGTAGCAAAGACTTTTTAAAATGCATAGAATTTAATGCTCACTTCTGCACCTCTGAAGCAGTATTCAAGCCCTGCATGTGACCTGCAATCACAAAACATGCTACAAATCACTGCAAGTGCTAGCTGCCTTGTGTCTGAAATTGTCAAGATATTACATGGTGCACATGGAGGAGAACTTTAAAATGCTCCCCATTTTATTGGCAAACTGCTGTTTAATGTTACCCTTTAGTTTCAGTACATGTCAAAGAAGTTTCTAAAGCAGGATGAAGCTATGATCATGGCAGATTCAGTGTCAAACTTTAAGGTAAAATTCTAATGCAGATCAGGGGAAATGAGAAAGCTGGAATTTTTATTACAATGCACTAAGCCCATTTCATCAAAACAAACCTGCAATGAGTGTCATCTGGTGTCCTTCGTTTTTAATTAAAAATATATAACATCATATGAAGCTGTCATTCTGTCACCTGTATCACAAGACAGTACTGTCACAACAACCTCCAAATGTGGTTTTAATGCACAAAGTTAGCTGTCTCACAGATAAAGAATCTTCCTTTTTGGTCAGTGAAAGAGATATTACTTTTCAAATGCACACCATTTCTTTCATGCCAAGTTGAGATGGCATTAATCTTTATGCAGACAGATATTATAAAAGATTGCTGTTTCACATAGATTTATAGGTTCAAGAGAAGAGAGTTAAGATTTTCACCATGAAACCCTCTGAGATGAAGCTGCTCTTCTGATATATTATACAGTATTTTGCATATCACGGAAACTATCCATTTGTTTTTCAAGTTCTCACTGTATTTAACATGCTTTTTACCTGAGCTGTACTAACACAACACATTTATTTCTGGACAAATCAGCAAAATGCACAAGCATTATTAAAGTGCAAAATGTAAGAAATCACAATGGTAATACATGTATTGCTTATTATATAATATACATTACATATTGCATATACAGACATACGTATCAGATATATCATAGTGGTTACCAGGATTGGAGATTTTATTTTTGCAGTTTCACCAATCTGGAATGACCACGTTTCTTCACTTTTTAGTATCTGTGTCTATACTTTACATAGTCGTGTGCAAATATATATATATATATATATATATATATATATATATATATATATATATATATATATATATTATGTATATGTAAATATGATATGCCGCGGTGGTACGGCGGTAGCATTGTTACCTCACAGCAAGAGGTTCTCCCGTTCGATTCTCGGCTTGGCTTGGGAGTGCCTTCTGTGTGGAGTCTGCATGTCCTCCCTGTGGTTGGGTAGCATTCGAAAGACATGCGTGCGTAAATGGGCGTGCCTTCGTTGAAGGTTGGGCATCGAGCTGGCACCTCAGCGTTTCATAAAAATCTACTGCCAATCATTAGCGGACCAGAGTTCCGCTGTGGCGACCCCTTACCGGGAAAAGTCGAAAGACAAACAACATGTATATGTAAATATGAATTATGCATGTGTCTATACAAAAACACATGATCTGCTATGCACACATACACACACACACACACACTCATTTTGTGTGTGTATGAATAGATGTTAAGGTTTGCCCTGGGTGTGACGAGGGTGGACAGGATTAGGAACAAGTATATTAGAGGGTCAGCCCAGGTTGAAAGGTTTGGAGACAAAGCCAGAGAGGCAAGATTACGTTGGTTTGGACATGTGCTTAGGAGGGATGCGGAGTATATTGGGAAAAAGATGCTAAGGATGAAGCTACCAGGTAACAGGAAAAGAGGAAGGCCTAAGATAAGGTTTATGGATGTGGTGAGAGAGGACATGCAGGTGGTTGGTGTGACAGAGCAAGATGCACAGGATAGGAAGAAATGGAAACAGGTGATCCGCTGTGGCGACCCCTAACGGGAACAGCCGAAAGAAAATGATGATGATGATGAATATTTTATACACATATATATATATATATACATATATATATATATATATATATATATACATATATATATATATATATATATATATATATATATATATATATATATATATATATATATATATATATACATATATATATATATATATATATATATATATATATATTTTTTTTTTTTTCCACAAACACTGCACAAACAAAGCCAATGTGGTGCATGGATCAAAGCAACGTTAAGAAAAGTAGCACTGAATAAAATGGAAAATATTTGTTTCGAAATTTCCCAATATAGAATTCATACCTCTCAAAAGATTTTTGCAGAATGTCCAGATTTTTTGCCTTGCATTTTTGGTCCATTTTTCATAAAATTTTGGTTTTCTGGCAAATTAGTGGCAAATCACTAAAGATTGAAGTTAGAAAATAATGACAGACATTTCAGTTTCAGACATATCAATTCCACAAAAGGGTATTACTGTTGGCACAACTCATGGACGGTGATTGATTTCACATAGAGGAATTCCAATTGCCAGAGGGATGAACCTCAGATAACTGAAGCTGAAGAATTCAGTCTTCATCCACCCGTAGGGTAACAGCAATAAAACTGACTTCTAAAATCTTCATTCTTGTTAGCAGACTTCCTAACAATGGAATTGTTTGCTAGTACTTCTGTTAACTTATATAATGCAGTAATATATGGCACTCTTATTCTTCAAGTAAAGTGTGGCACTCATAACAGTCAACTGTCCCTGAGTTTGACCATAACAGTCAACTGTCCCTGAGTTTGACTCATATTTTTGCACTGTCCCTTATAAAATGTGAGGATTTCAGTTGGTCAGTAACACCAGTCATTAGAATTTCATGCTTAATAGAATTTCATGCTTATTATTGTACAGAAAATACATGTGAATCTAAAACTTGTTCTATTCATTTTTAAGGGAAATGAAGTAATGTTAAAAAATGTTCTTGGTTTTGGGCCTTTGCCCCCATTACGTTTTGGCTTTATTCCTGAATCGTGAGCAAAGAAGTGGAGAGAGATATACGCAGTATTCAAAGTTCTCCATTATCCATGTGTAGAATCTCTGGATCAGCTATGTGAACAATCTGTTATGTAGACCTGCATATTAATAACTTTATAATTTATCTATATTCGGCATACCTATCTCTAGCTGCTTCCTCTTGTTTTGAGCTGGCAGCCTGATGCGAAATGTCTGCATTGACAGTACCACAAAGCCCTGGCCTCTCAGTTCCTTCTGTATCTGGGCTCTTCTCACAAGACACTAACCTGACCAGTAATGCATAGTGAATAAATACATGTATAATTTAAATAAAGCCATTATTAAGAAAAAATACAGACTGACATTATAACTACAAGGTCTATATACTGAAATTCCATACAAATAGGAACATAGTTCCTACATTTCCTATAAGCAAAGCCATTCCAGTAATTATACTCACTGAATTTCACAATATATTTGAGGTTGTTTTTTTGTTTCTGGTATGGCTGTGTATGTAATAAAACATCTGTACTTTGAAGTCATGTATTTCTGTTGAATCCCTCAAGCATCTGTTTCTGGCATCATTGACATCCTCATGTTAATAAACTATGGCAGACAGAGTTATATTTCACAAGAAATCATCCAGTGGGAAAAGCTGGCTCTATTTGCAGATGATATTATTTTATACATGACAAAACCAGAAAGGGACATTAAAGTGTTGTGGAACATTTTAAGACAGTTTCAAAACTTCACAGGATACAAAATGAATGAAGCTAAAACAAAGGCAATAGCTGTAAATTATGTACCCACGCATGGATTGGTCCAACAATATACATATTTATGGGGACTTGATAAAATTAAGTATTTAGGAGTATGGATTAGAAATTACTCTGTTGTGGCAGCTACGGATATGTAGGAAGAGACTAAATAGAAGATATTACAAAAATTGAGAGACTGGAAGCTTTGTTATATGGATATGGATACTAAGATATAAGCGATTAAAATGTTTTAGTCACTTTAGTCTTATACACAGGTCAGGCATATTTTTATCAACCAGAGGAGAAGCTGTGGATAGCAGTTAAAAAAGAATTGAAGGATTTTATCTAGGAAGTGAAGACAGCAAGGGTCAAGTGGGATAAAATGATTCTTCCAATAGAACAAGGCAGATTAGGATTATCCATTTTGATCGGGAATTTTAGAGCAACACAATTAAGGCTCTTATACATAGCACAAGCAGAAAACTAAAATTCAAAGTGAAAAGGAATGATGATGATACAGGGAGGGATGGGTGGGAGGTTGGTATAATGGTTAAGGTGTTTACCTTACAGACACAAGGCACAGGGTTTGATTTTTACAAGGGGTAATTGGCTAAGCTTAAAATGACCCACAAGGGCAGTTAGCCTAGTACTAATCTATGAACCTATGAACTTCATAACCTTCAGAAAATTCAAGATAATTCAAAACCTGTTATTCTAACTTTCTAAGTTTGTAAGTACAATGAATGGTGCAGTGGTACTGTTGTTGCCTCACAGCAAGAGGTTCTCTGGTTCATTTCTCAGCTGGGGTGCCTTCTGTGTGCAGTCTGCATGTCCTTGTTCATGTGGGTTTCCTCCCACGTTATAAAGACATGTATCTGGAGTGTTTCTCCCCAGGCCTCTGCTGAAAATTGGCTTCATTCCAAGTCAGACTTTCCCAGTAAATAAATGTTAAATTAAATATTTAAAAATTGTCCCTATTTTTGGGCCTTTGTCCCACTTTTATTTATGGCGTTGTCCAGATTTCTTGCTCGAAGAGGTTGAGCGGTATGATGTAGATCCTCATGTTTCCTGCCTCACAAGAGACACAGGGTTTCACCTTAAGGCATTATTAATATACACAAATACACCTATGTTCATATGTGTGCATGTTTATTTATTTATTTATTGATTTTGTTTACCGGTAAAGTCAGACTGGGCTCAGGACCCAATTTCAGTGGAGGCTAAGAGCTCCAGTACGATAAAATACAACTGAACATCGACAATGACATCTAACATAGATACTCTACACTTATGGGAAGTGGCAGTTTTATACAGAAATATATAAACAAAGAGCAAGAAATCAGTAGTGGAATTGCACACAAACAGGCATAGTCTTATAATGGCAGTTGTTCATTACATTACTGATACAGTACTCAGACACATTGTAGGTTGACATTTTAAGCAGTTACTCTGTTTTAGAAGGGATAAAGAGTTTGGCAAGGAGGACAATTAGAGGAGAAAAGAATGATTTAAATCAAGTGGAGAGCATTTGCAGCTCCATTAGTTGAGGAGGTGTGTTTTAAGCTGAAGCTTGAAAGTCTTTAGTGATGGTTCTTGTCTAACCATTAGGGGGATGGAGTTCCAGGTTTTGGATGCTATGTGAGAGTACAGGAAGCATCCAGCTAAGCTCTACGACGGTCTGGATATAAATAGTAGGGCTTTGATGGAAGAATACAGAGTCCTACTTGGGAAGTAAGATTGTATTAGGTTGGTTATGGATGGACAGTCATTTCATTTATATAGCAGCTTATGAGCAGTAGGGAGTTGAGATTATATGAGATGGTGGGATAGTTAAAGCCACTAGACGTATCTGAGAGCTAGATAGTTGTGTGATGTATTGGGAGGCATAGCTGCAAATTTTGTAACCTTGTTGTAGCACTGTTCAAGCGTGTTTAGGTAAGTTTGTTGGATGTTGGTAAATATTGGTGCAGCCCAGAGAAGGGTGGGTAGAAGGAAGGTTGTGATGATATGAGATCTAACTGTGTTAGATACATATGGTTTGGCTATACAGTAAGTGCCAAGTTTTAGGGGAGTTTTTTTAAACTATGTGATCTATGTGGATATTGAATTTTAAAGATTCATCTATATGCACTCCTTGTAGTTTGGTATAGGTGAAAAGTTGTATTTTGGTGTTGTTAGAAGAGGTAACAGAGAAGGGTGATTTTTATTGCCAGGTGTTTTGGAGTGAAGAGAAGTAATTTTGATTTGTTGGGGTTGAGAAATAGCTGGTTGCAGGTCATCCGATTTTTTTTACTGAGGGGAAGGATTTTTGAGTCAGCTGTTGTAAGGAGTCAAGGTTTTTTACTTAGCAGATGATGGTTGAATCACTTGCATACTGTACTGGGGGCACTCTTGTTTTTCAAGGCAAGATAATTAATAAAGATGCTAAACACGAAAGCACCAAATATGGATCCCTGTGGAACAACTGATGTGAGGAGAAAGTGAGTGTCAGTCAGCCATTTTATTCCTGGTGGTAAGTAAGTAACTGGAAAACCACACGAAGGAGGGAGTGGTTATCAAGGCCTAGATTACACAGTTTTAGGAAGAGAACAGTGTGGGAGACAGTGTTGATAGCTTTAGAGAGATCAAGAGAGAGGTCTGATACTCGGTTGCTTTCACCTTTCTTTGACTTGACTGTAATAATGAAGCCAAGAAAAACAACGAACATGCTATGGAGGGAGTGGAAACAATGCTGTGATTGAAAGAGAAGTGTTTTTGGGGTGCTATAGTAAAGCAATTGAGACTGAATGCATTTTTCAAATATCTTGGGTGGGCCTATAATTAGTGAGCTCAGATGATTGACCACCTTTATGGATGGACAGGATGTAGAATTTTTCCACTGGAGTGGTAAATAGGATTGACTTATAGAGAGGTTAATCAAAAAAGAGACAGGACAGGCTATGGCCTCTGCTGAAAGTTTTAGACACTCACCTGGTAGGTTGTTAGATGCAAAGGAAATGGGTTTTAGTTTGAGCAGAAGTTTTCTGTTTGTGGTGGGTACTGATCGGAGGGATAGGGACTGTGGAGATTTCAGGGGTTAGAATTTGCTGTGGATATTGTTTTGGCTGTTGCTATTCAGTAAGGATGAAACTGAACTAATTAAGTTGGAGTTAGGTGCACTGGCAATGCTTGTAGGTTTGTTTGAACTGATTGTTGGTGAGGGTTCTGTTGAGTGGCCAGGGTGATTTATAGAAGACCAAAATAATTTGCAGTTATCATGATTATTACTTTGGAGATTCGTATAGTATTTTTTTTGTCAGATTTAGTTTAATATTTAGTTCTGTTTTTTACGGTTCCCCTTCACAAGATCGAATGGATGGAAGCTCGAAATTCATAATCACGAGACCAGAATATAAAATTTCCATTCAATCAAAATTGTGAATGTGAGCCTTAGGTTTAAAAAAATAAAACGTTAACTTACCTTATTGCAGGAGGCCAGGTCCCCAATACCCTAGCAGTTTAAATGTGAATGTTCCGTGACCGCACTATAGCAGAGGAATGGAAAATATTCCGTTTTGTGCTTACGCGTATAGTGCGGAATGGGAGATTTCCCTTTCCTTCACTATAGTGCGATCTCGGAGTAGGTATATTTAAGTAGGGAGGTGTGAGGGGCACAGCCCCCACATAGGGGGATCAGGGGGGCATGCCCCCCCCCCCTGCGAAAACATTCGAAAGGTGTTAATTGTTTTTTTTTTGTCCCTTTCATATGTTCGAGTTTCTCTAAATTCGAGATTCTGGTTTCGAGTTTATGACTTTCGAGTTTAGAGAAATTCGATCATATGAAGGGGAACCATTTTTTACTTCTTTAAATTGTTGGTAGTTAGCATGAATCTTATTTGTTGCCCAGGTTTTGCAGGCAGCATCTTAAGTTTCATGAGATGTTTGGTACTTCTAGTCAGCCAAGGGGCAGGATTTGACTTAACTCTTTTTTTTTTTCAGAATAGGGTTAGTTCATTTAGTATGCTTAGGAATATATTATTAAAGTGGGATACAGTATCATCAAGAGGTAAATATTTTAGTGTTGTCCAGCTCTGCTGATTGACGTATGAGACAAAGGTGTTGTTTTTCAAAATTTGAGCTGTTACATACCACATTGCAATGATGCTGTTTTTGGTTGTTTGTTTGCCTTCTTAAAGAAAATATAGGGAGATGGTCCCCTGAGGAGTCAGAGAGAGTTTCTGAAGCAGATATTTTACTTGGGTAGAGAAGAGTATCCAGTCAATCATGGTTCCTCTGTTGCTTTTATTATTACAATGAGTGGGAGAGGTGACCAGTTGAGTTAAGAACATACAGGTGTATGTTTTGAGATGAGTTGCTGCAGAAGAGTGACAGTCAATATTAGTCACCCAGCATTAATTTTCCTTGAGGAAAGTTAGTGGTGAGGCAGCAGAGGATGTCTTCTGTAATGGCATGATTGTTAGCAGGACGGATCCAGACTCTTATAATGTACATAGATTTCTGTTTGGTTTGAGAGTTATGACCTTGATTTCTGCTTTGTCAAACTGGGGAGGAATTACAGGTGGTAGAGAGAGTTGAAGGGTGTTTTTACAGATTAATGCTACTCTTCCAGCTCTCTTGTGTTTTCTGCCAGCTCTACAGATGTTAGAGTTTGAAGACAGTATCTCATTAGTTTTATTTTCAGCCAGGTCTCAGTTAGTACCACAACGTCAGGTGAGTGTTGGACAAGTCCTGTGTGAACTTCAGGTGTCTTGTTACGGATACTTCTTATGTTAATGTGGAGAGTGAACGGAGAAGAGGAGTTTGAGGATCATTGTGGAACGGAGGTGGGGTTGGGTGGATATAGAGAGGAAGCTAGGCCTGGGTTGGAGTGGATCTTCCCACTAAGTTTTAAGACTTTGGGATTATAGAGAATATAAGTCAACCATTTTAGTTTAGATTTAGGTTTTGGACAGAGGTTTTTAGAGATTAGTTTGTGGTGAAAAGCTTTATATTTAAGCAGATGTGTAGATTTGAGAGGGAATAGGGTTGAAGATACATCAATGAACTTCAGGTGGGAGTTGGTAGATAAAGGTTATGAGGTGGAAGATGAGGGGACTGAGAGATGAGATGGAGCATGAGTGATAGGAAGTTAGATGGGAGAGGAGTAAGAGGAAAGGAAGAATAAGTGCTGCTGAGTAGAACGTGTCAGAAGAGTGGCTGGGTCGATTGTGAGTGCTACTTTACGAGGGTGAACCCTTAGGGGTTGACATTTGTGAGTTGGGAGATTTTAGACTTGAGGATGGAGTCTAGTGAGCTGTATGAAGGTGTATATAATGCATGAGAGTGAATGGTGGTGTTACTGAGATATTAGGGTTGGGGAAGTGTTTAGCTGTAGGGAAGAAGAAAGTATGAGATGCGATGTGTGAGCTGTGGGAGGTGGCTGAATAAAGAGTGAAGAAAGGCGGAGAATAAGAAGGATGATGACTGGATGCAGATTGGGTGGGGGGGGGTTGGAGAGCTTTAAAGGTAACTGTAGTGGGGAGCGGAGTAAACTCAAGGGTAGCAAGGGCAAACAGAGTGGGTCCACCCAGCAGGAAAGAGATAGGAATTCCTAAAAATAAAAAAATAAAAAAAAATAGCTGACTAGCTTCAAGTCAAGATAATGGAAGACCAACCAGGTAAACAGTATGCAAGCAGATTTGAAGTAAGGTAGTACTGTGCAGTCTGGAAGTATATTTGTCAAAACCGATAGCTAGTATATCCCCAGCAGTAACAATTTATAGATGGGAAAATTGTCTAGGGCAGATTGAACACAGTTAATGGGTTGCAAACACTTAGTTGGGGGATACTTTTTGACATAGGTTAGCCTTACAGTTAAGGTCAAGCTTTTTGTTTTATATTTTTTATACTTTAGTCAAAGGCTAGGTTGAATTACAGGAGACTATGCCCTAAGCGCTTCAGTGTGATACCTTTACAACAAGATAGTAACTCTTTTACTGAAACTCATGCAGTAAAAGTGTGAAGACATACAGTATTGTTATTGCTACTGGCTAGCCATCAATTTTAGTTGACAAATAGTCAAGCAGAAGGACTGCCTCTATTCTGTAAGAATTCTTTTTGGATCACTGATGCTTTCCTGTAGCTGCTTGTTGCCAGTTAGGCGACAAGGATGTTTGTAAAGGGTGGCTTTGATGACCAGTGCAGGTTCCTGCTTCAGGAAGTGTCAGGACAGCATCTTCATGGCATGCACACTGAAATGTAGGGTAAGACTTTTAGGGGAGCCTAGATAAACAACACTAAAAAATATTTTTTCCTACATGAGATACATACACATATTTATATATATGCATATATATATATATATATATATATATATATATATATATATATATATAAAGAGAGAGACTGAGAGAGAAGCACACATACACACACACACACACACACACACACACACACACACACACACACACACACACACACACACACACATACACACACAGATATATATACATATGTGGCATCAAGTGAAGTATTCAGGGTTGTAATTAGCTGGCATGCTTTGTTGTGCCCATTTTATCAAAGGCACTATTTATCAACAGAACAGAAAACTGCACTGAGATTGCAGCAGGGACTGGGAATATGCCCTTTCTCCGCAGATGTGTAATCCTGGAGTTGGTATATGTAAAGTTGTTGGCGGGGGGGTGCAGATAGCTGTGTTCTTAGATATATATATATATATATATATATATATATTTTTTTTTCCTTTTTCTTCTCTTTCGGCTGTTCCCATTAGGGGTCTCCACAGCGGATCATCTGTTTCCATTTCTTCCTGTCCTTTGCATCTTGCTCTGTCACACCAACCACCTGCATGTCCTCACTCACCAATCCATAAACTTTATCTTAGGCCTCCCTCTTTTCCTCTTACCTGGCAACTCCACCCTTAGCATCCTTTTCCCAATATATTCTGACCCTCTAATATACTGATTCCTAATCCTGTCCATCCTCATCACACCCAGTGCAAATCTTAACATCTTTAACTCTGCCACGTCCAGCTCTGACTCCTGCCTTTTTGTCAATGCCACCGTCTCCAACCCATAGAATACAGCTGGTCTCACTACCCTCTTGTAGACCTTCCCTTTCACTCTTACTGGTAACTGTCTGTCACAAATCATTCCTGATACTCTTCTCCACCCATTCCACCCTGCCTGTACTCTCTTCTTCACCTCTATTCCACACTCACCATTACATTGAACTGTTGATCCCAAGTGCTCAAACTCATCCACCTTCGCCAACTCTACTCCCTGCATCCTCACCATTCCGCTATCCTCCCTCTCATTCACACACATATATTCTGTCTTAGTCCTGCTGACCTTCATTCCTCTCCTCTATAGAGCATATCTCCATCTCTCCAGGGTCTCCTCAACCTGCTCCCTACTCTCACTACAGATCACAATGTCATCTGCAAACATCATAGTTCACGGGGACTCCTGTCTGATCTCGTCTGTCAACCTGCCCATCACCACTGCAAATAAAAAAGGGTTCAGAGCTGATAATTGATGTAATCCCACCTCCACCTTAAATGCATCCATCATTCCCACCGCAGACCTCACCACAGTCACACTACCCTCGTACATATCCTGTACCACTCTTACATACTTCTCTGCCACTCCCGACCTTCTCATACAATACCACAACTCCTCTCTAGGCACCCTGTCATATGCTTTCTCTAAGTCCACAAAGACACAATGCAACTCCTTCTGACCTTCTCTATATTTCTCCATCAACACTCTCACAGCAGACATCACATCTGTAGCTCTCTTTCCCGGCAAGAAACCATACTGCTGATCACTAATCATCACTTCCCTTCTTAACTTAGCTCCCACTACTCTTTCCCATAACTTCAAGCTGTGACTGATCAATTTTATCCCTCAGAAAAGAGTAAAATCCCAAGAAGGAAAGAAATCCCTGTCAGTATCAGCAAAAAACTATGATCCCTCATAAAATCATCTAAGGCGAGCTTCGAAAGAAAAATTGCCAAGGACTCCAAAGATAACCACAAGGCATTCTTTATCTATGTCAAGAATCTAAGTGGCAATGCTCAGATCTGCTTGGAGTTAGTGCAGAATGGCACAAAATACACTGAACAGACTGATATTGCCAACATCCTGGCAGACAGGTTTAGCGCAAACTGTAGAGTCCCTGAAATCACAGACACTCAGGTTAAAACAGCCCTCTTCAAAGCCAAAAACACAGCATCAATGGGACCAGATGGTGTCCCAGGCTGCGTCCTACACGAGCTGAAAGACGAACTAACCCCACACATAAACACACTGTTCAAACTCAGCCTCTCCACAGGCTACGTACCCATAGAGTGGTGCACAGCAACGGTTATTCTCCTCCACAAAGGTGGAGCCACAACAGACCTCGGGAACTATCACCCTATAAGCCTGACTAGCTTGGTCTGCAAGTCTATGGAGCGCATCATCATGGAACTCATTAACAGAGACATTGGGAGCCTCCAAAAACTTCACCCTACCCAGTTTGGCTTTGTTAAGGGCAGATCATGCCTCCTAAGCCTGGTGGACTTCTTTGAGACAGTTACCAAGGCTATAGATGAGGGAAAGGTTGTACATACAGCCTACCTAGACCTCGCAAAGGCCTTCGACACCATTCCCCATTCTGGTATTACAGACAAGCTCATCAGCCTGAACATAAACTCCTACGTCACAAGATGGGTTGCCAACTGGCTCACAGACAGAACCCACATGGTGACAGTTGCAGGAGCTAGGTCCGACTCTAAAACGGTTACAAGTGGCGTTCCCCAGGGCTCAGTCCTAGGACCCCTCCTATTTGGCATATACTTCTCAGAGGTACACGTAAGCACAGGAAGACTATGGCTGACCAAGTTTGCAGACGACTGCAAACTAGGGGCTATAAATGACTCTCCGGCTGACACAGACATCCTCCAAAAGGGTCTCACTGAGATGGATACCTGGTGTCAAAATCATGGCCTCAAGCTAAATGCCAAAAAGTGCGTAGTCATCCCCTTTGGAAAAAACAAAGTACCCACAAACTACCACATAGGTGGTAGTCCCCTAAATATGGAAGACGTAATAAGGGATCTGGGGACCCAAGTAGATAGTAATCTCACCTTTGATAATCACATTGCCAAAGTGGTTAGAAAATCCTTCTGTGTGGCCCACCTAATCACAAAAGGGTTCGCATCCAGATCAAAAGAGGTCATTGTGCCCCTCTACTCATCACTCATGAGACCCATCATAGAGTACAATGCCCCATTTGGGATGTACCTGCAACAACTGGAAAGACCACAAAAGTATCTCACCAAGAGGATCACTGGCCTCAAACAGATGCCCTATGCAGCTCGATTGAAGAAACTCCAGTTGTACTCGGCTGCATACCGCCTACTCAGGGGTGATCTCTGCCTGATATACAAGGCCATGTCCAACCCACAACTGATGGACATGCTCCACCTAAAGAAAACCTTATCTCCTCGGGCCACATGCTCTAGGGATCTAAACATCACCACAACAATAAATTGGACATGCTGGAGGGATAGATTCCTGTCCCAGAGACTTCCCATGCTTTGGAACAGATTCCAGTCTACATTAGGCAGAGCTCCTCGCTAACACTCTTCAAAAGAAACCTTGACGAAT
Organism: Protopterus annectens; assembly: GCF_019279795.1. Taxonomy (NCBI): domain Eukaryota; kingdom Metazoa; phylum Chordata; order Ceratodontiformes; family Protopteridae; genus Protopterus; species Protopterus annectens. The sequence goes on from NC_056733.1 coordinate 560,455,118, forward strand.
GGATGGGAAACAGAAAGTTTACCTCGGGGATCACTTCAGTGGCTCTGCTGGACAGAGGCACAGGGAACTAATCTAAGGGGGCGGCGAAAGCCAACACATTCTGGCTAGGCTTATAAATGCCTTCGGGCAGATACACTAGTACCTACCTATGAACCTATGTAGTTACTACAGCTCCGCACAACACCCTTATTCTTAACGATAAGTACCAAAACACTTTTTCTCCACTCCTCAGGCATCCTCTAACTTTCTGAGATTTCATTAATCTGGTTAAAAACGCCACTGCCATTCCTCCGAAGAACCTCCATGCTTCCACTGGTATGTCATCTGGGCCAACAGCCTTTCCATTCTTTATTCTCTTCATAGCTGTCCTTACTTCCTCCTTTCTAATCTGTTTCACTTCCTGATTCACTATCCCCACATCATGCAACCTTCTCTCTCTCTCTCTCTCTCTCATTCTCTTCATTCATCAGCCCCTCAAAGTACTCCTTCCATCTGCTCAACACACTCTCCTCACTTGTGAGCATGTTTCCCTCATTATCCTTTATCACCCTTACCTGCTGCACATCTTTCCCAGCTCGGTCCCTCTGTCTATCCAGTTGGTACAGGTTCTTTTCTCTCTCTTTAGTGTCACAAGATCAAGTAAAAAACTGATAAAAAACACAAGGCAAGGAAGCAGTTTAGCAGAAACCAACACGGGCTTTTAATACTAGTAATTGTAAGCGCTTTCGGTCAAGCCAATTGCTCAACCTTTATCAGACAAAATGACACTGTTTGAAATACAGTTTAAATACAAAAAATACTCAAAGACGTAATTAAATAATTAGATAATTGATCAATTAAGTAGATAAACAAACAATGAAATTTAAAGGACTATCCACAAATAAAACTTGAACTTTTTTAGTACCAAACAAATGCATATGACAATATATGTATATAAAAATGTCATAGCTTCAGGTTTTGTGTATTACAAGTAATAGAAAACAGCCTCAGGGGAGGACCCTGGCAGCTATACCTTGAAGAGCAGGAACTTTTTTGGCAGCTGAGAACGGATGCACATTTCCCACCAGGACTTAATGATGTAGCATCTATCAGATGTATACTCAAACTTAAAGCACTTAGAAGGTAGAAGTATTATTACTTTACATATATATATATATATATATTTTTTTTTTTATGAATTCAAGTAATAATACCTGTTTTACTTTTACAACAATCATTTAATATAATATATAATATCCAACGCCTCTACTTTTTAAATAATATTTTTAAAATAATATTTTTCTTGTGCCCATGTTAAATTAATAATAAAAATCACATAAGAATCATAGATTCTATATTCATAGATCTACATAGTAATCTAGATATCAATCTAGAAGACCCTATTATGCAGTAATGCTTTTGTCATGTCATTTTATATTCATAAGCAGTTTTTGGGTTGTTCTATGTCCTTATAGAACCTTCTGTTTACATATATAAATGTTAATAGAAGTAGTGTTGTTTTCATTTTATTTATTTTATTTATTTATTTTATTTTATTTTACATTTGTTTACCGGGAAAATCCGACTGGATACATGTCCATTTTCAGCGGAGGCCCGGGGAGAAAAGCTCCAACATCAGAAAAAAGAACAAATATGAGTTACATACATACATACCAGTTTGTGGTTGGTTACAAATACATTTCATAGTGTTCTACAAACAAGGGAGGAAAATTACTAATATAGGTAATATAAACAGCATACTTTAACACATATATTAAAAACGTCAGTCATAAGGTAATGGTAAGAAAAAAAACTAGTCCTGTAAAAAACTGGTAAACACAGAATAATGGTCTATCATGAGATTTTTTGATACAGGAGGAGTAAAAGAGGATTTAGGTTAGAGACAGTAGAGAAGAACCTTAGGATCCTAGGTATGAGTTAATCAGGAAATGAGCATTGGCATAGCCAGTGCGACTGGAAGTGGTGGAGTAGCTCTTTTTTGAAGTGGGGTAGACAGGTTGTGGTAATAATACTAAGAGGAAGTGAGTTCCATACTTTTCCAATGACGTTTGAAAATAGAGCACAATATGTATATAA